>NW_025999862.1:5968818-5973115 GCF_001458135.2 Marmota marmota marmota
ATATATATATATATATATATATATATATATATAACATATGGTATGGTATATATGTTTTATATATATAATATATATATTAAATATATATATATTACTTATATACTCAGCACATTCTGCACATGAGTGTCTCTGTATAAG
This sequence comes from Marmota marmota marmota, assembly GCF_001458135.2. Classification (NCBI taxonomy): domain Eukaryota; kingdom Metazoa; phylum Chordata; class Mammalia; order Rodentia; family Sciuridae; genus Marmota; species Marmota marmota. The sequence continues at coordinate 5,968,957 of NW_025999862.1, forward strand.
TTTTTTCAGGAATAATTTATTTGGAGGGTATGTGTATGAATACTGTGCAAAATTGCTTTTCTTAGCTTTCATTTTTCCAGACCCTAATACAATTTCCCCAAATCTCTATTCAACTAATGAAGATAAGTTTTACTTTCTGATGTTAAAGTTTTCTGTGTATACATGAGAAAAGCAGTAAAAGATTAAATTTCTTCTGAGAAGAAAACTTTCATCTTTCCTGTTGTAAATGAGGTGAATGAAACTTGATGTTCTCCAGGCATCGCCTATGGATGGGCAATTTTCCCTAACAATTCCATGTAGGCATCTTAAAGGTTGAAATTTTAAAAATTACTGAGAATTTGTAGTCGAATTGACCCAAGTAGAGAGAAATCTGGATCACAAAGAACATTTTAGATGATTAAGAGGATTTCTCATCCCAACTGGAATTACTAATATTTTTTTCTCCTCACTATTTCATTTGCCCTAAGCAATATGCCTAAATTCTCAGTTGGTGATGGGATCATAGCAGGGAGTAACCTAACAATTGAGAAAAAAAGTTAGTGAGCCTTAGAGGCATTCTCATATTTATTAAATTATCATGTACCAAGAGGCTTTATGACATATTATTTAAATACATATTGCCAGCCTGAAGGTTTGAACAGTAGAAAGTCTATAATGAGATGCTATGTTTTCAGTTTTGTGTCTCCCTCTCACAAAAGTAAATGCCTATCAGGAATGCTGGAAAGTGATGCAGTAGATAACATTTCTTTATTATAAAATGAAAGAAATAATTTCTGGTACCATCTAAAAGAGTTTAGAAAACTCACAAAGTATTACAATTTGCACTTTGAAAAATAAAGAGAAATTCATATAACTATTTTTGCTAAAAAGGTGATTTTTATTTGAATTAACTTGCTTGACTTGTTGGATGTGACATCAGTATGTTGTATACCTGTTAATTATCTATAAGTCATAGTTCACACGTAGCAATAATTTCAAAAATGAGGGTACCATACCAGTCTTAATGACCTGTAATTTTGGCAAAGATACACTCTAATTTGGAGTTTAGATACTTAAAAGCTATTTGGAAAAAAAAAATATTCACTTCTCTTTCACCTTGTGTTTGGATGGGTCAGATTAACCCCATTCATTTTGAACCACACATAAAGACCCCAGAATTTACATTGCATTGAATATCTTTAGAGCTTCATGCTATCAGTGAGTCATGAATTTTTAAGCAGAAGTCTAGTTTCTAAAATAGATGAGCCAATAAGACTATTAAAGAAATATCTCCACTTGTTCCTTCTTTTGTCTTTCTATCTCAAACCAGTTTCAGGATCACTTCTTTCCTTGCAACAAATTCTGAAAGTGACTTTTATTATGGAAATAGAGGTATTTGCAACTTCTAGGCTTCCAGGTCAATCTATGCCTATTCCTATGTGTGCTTCAGAGGACATTTAAGGAATAATAGTAAATTCTATACATCCTGCTAGTGATGTGAATATTTCATATACTTTTTTCACTTATGTAAATTTATTTAAATCCTTCATTCTCTGGAAAGTAGACATTTCTGTTTTTGATGTGAGGAAGCTAAGGGTCTAATTTTTAGTGAAGAGAGAACTAAAACTCCATTTTGCTCAAGGAGACTTACACCTGTTAAGCAGCAGAATGCAGGTGTTCCTGACCCTAAAGATTCCAGCCTCACTTGTCTTATTTCCTAGCTACAGGGTCAGGGAAGTAGGGCTTTAATGTGCATGTACATACATTCCTTTTTTGGAGAACAGATGATGTGTCCAGTTTTACATAGCAATCTATTTAATGTGCTTCTTTGGAAAGGAAAGGAAATCCCTTGAAATATCTCTGTCATTTTTTCAATGACACTGAGGTGTCAGGACATTTGGGATAATAAAGTAGTCAATTACTTTAGGTGCCATAGACCTTTCAACAGTTGTATATTTTGTAGCTAGTAAATAGCCAAATGCATTTTTTTTGCTTCCAAAATGAAATCATCTTAATGAAGAAATGGCATCCTGAAACAATCTGTGCATATTAATGATAAATGAAATCTGAAAAAAATAAAATAATTTCTGAGAGGCACAAGAGGAAATAGCAAGTTTAAAAGTGACTTTCCCATTTGTTGTCAGTAGTTCTAAGAACTTATTGTTTTTTCCTACGCTCTTAACTGCTGTTGTGCTTTGTCCATTTGTGATTCTTTGGAACTCACAACTTGAGATTTTGGTCCTATGTTTTAGCAGGGCCTATGGCCTTAGGACTAATTCACTTTTTAAAATATTTCCTGTAGCATTAGAATGGTTTTTATGTAATAGTTTTATGGTTTTTAAATGTTTGGAAAAAAATCAAAAGATGTGATGTGAAAATTATAATTTAAATTACACACACACACACAATTCTGAAGTTTGAACCCAGGGGTGCTGTACCACTGAGTTCACCTATAGCCATCTTTTATGAAGACAGAGCCTCACTAAGTTGCTGAGGCCCTCTTTCCAAGTTGCCCAGCCTGGTCTTGAACTTGGGACCTCCCTGTCTTGCCACCTGAGTTGCTAGAATTACAAGCTTACACCACCACACGTGACATAGAGTTTTATTGGAACTCCTTCTGCTCCCAAGTCCTTCCCATTATCTGTTTCCAGAACTATCACTAACGATGTTGGTGTCTACCCATGTGCACATACTCACATGTGCACATGCATACTCACATACTTATTTTTCTTTCTTACTTAGGAAAATTTTATTTATAAGCTAAATATAATACACTAATATTGTTATATTCACCTGTTTCATGTTGTCTATGATTCTTATTTGAAAATATTAATTTTCACTATTATTATAATCACAATCATGAGTTTTATAAATCTTGATTATTACAAACACCATTTGCAATTGTGGATTGAATTTTGAATTCAGTTAATCATGTTTATTATAGATGAAATCAATTTGTCTATAAATCGGCCCCACCAGACACATTGGAAGAATGGTTTGAAAAACAAGATTTCTTTGTCAAATTTCCATTTTATAAATTTCTCTGGGCCTAAAACATCAGTTTTGTCTTTTGATCCTGGGCAGCTTTATTGCTATCATCTTTGCCCCATTTTTACTTTTTAATTTCCTAAAGTTTTAAAGCAATGGTAGAGAAATTCAAATCTGAAAGATTATGCCTTTCTTATGTTCTTTGAGTTGTGTTTGTGGGGTTAGATCACAAGTTTTGGAAAGTCATGGAAACCTTAACTACATTCTCCTGTGTGGGTCTCCTTATCACCTTTCAATAACAGCAGCTATTGTCTTATTGGGTCCATTTGTTATTTATGATTTAGAAAATTATGGGATTCCTCATTAAGAAGTAAGGTAACATTCAATATTCACTAATATATTAAAGAACTTAAATATGTTAAAATTATTAATCTGTTTAAATTGCTTCAAGGACACTTGAGCCAAAACTGACCACAATATTTTAATATGATCTAATTAATATCACATCTTTCAATTTTCTTCTGCTTATACTAATAGTAACTGACTTTAACAAATAATTGAGATCATTATTCTAAAAGTCCCTTTAAACCTCATTCAGGTAAAAATGACTATGATACTGTAAAATACTTCAAATGGAGCCAACCAAAATTAATTTCTTATAGATGCTTTTTTTAAACTTTATTTTATTTATTTATATATGGTACTGAGGATCGAACCCAGGGCCTTGCACATGCAAGGCAAGCGCTCTACTGCTGAGCCATAACTCCAGCCCCTAGATGCTTTTTTTAAGCCCCAATTTTGGAGAGAGTTTTCTGTGACCACTGTCTAGATGAACAAATTCTTTAAAAGGACAGAGGCCCTACATAAAAATCTCTCTATATATAGTTGGGCTTCAACTCAGCATGTTTCAGAAAGTTTTCTGTACTGCTTCTCATTCGGATAATTTCAGATGCAACTCTTCCTCTATTGGCCCTCTGTCCTGAGCTTCTCTGAATTCCTTATTATTAATAATAGTTAGTTAATTACTTTTAATTCCAAGAATAATTGATCTACTACTATGTGTCAGGTACTCTTCTATATATTGGGAAAATTACACAAAAATGGACACTTAGCACATGCTTTTATATAGCTTTAATTTTAGATTATATATATGTACCTATGAGATATATAATCGAAAATTAAGATATATATA
>NW_025999862.1:5973140-5982111 GCF_001458135.2 Marmota marmota marmota
ATATATATATATATATATATATATATATATATATATATTTGTGTGTGTGTGTGTGTGTGTGTATGATAGTAAGTGAAAATAAAAATAAACAAGAAAGTTTCTGCTGGGATGAGAAAATTAAGCAGTCCAGGTGATAGAGTGTAATAGTGAATTGGCTCCTGTATGTAGGATCAGAAAAGGCCTATCTGAGGAGGAGACCTCATTTTCTCTGTAAGATTGAGAGAAGAAGCTGTTCATGAGTCTACTTGGAGAGTAAGGAAAATCATTCCATAAAGAAGAAATAGCCCATTTAAAAATTCTAGGAGATGAAAATAAGCACGACTTGAGGTGAAAAAAGAAGATCAGGTTGACTAGAATATATTCAGAGCAAATAGGTAATGATGGAAAAGGAAATAGTCAGAGGAATCATTGAGATTTTATTCTAATCCCCTGGTAATTTCTTGACTGTGTTTGACCATAGGTGTGACATGACTTGATCATACCACAGACATGGTCTCTTTTTTTTCTTCATGTAAATATCTAAGAGACACCTGTTGTTGGATCCTGTGATGTAAGTCCCATTCCATTCTGATTCTAACATGCAAAAGGTAAAAAAGTAGCTGTAGAAATATTTTTTTTGGAGGGGGGTCGGGGGGAGGGGGTGTTGTACCTTGGCTTGTACTCAGAGGCCTCAACCACTGAGCCACATCCCCAGCCCTATTTTGTATTTTATTTACAGACAGGGTCTTGCTGAGTTGTTTAGCACCTCATTTTTGCTGAGGTTGGCTTTGAACTCGCCATCATCCTGCCTCATCCTCCTGAGCTGCTGGGATTATAGGTGTGCACCATTGTGCCTGGCTAAATCCCAGATATTTTTATTTTATTCTTCCACTGCCTTTCCCTTTCTAATATCTTTTACTCCTAGAACAGCTTTTCTCTTCTTGTTTGACAAAATCTTTCCTTTCCTTTCTCTTCCAACCTCAGCAAGTCTAAAAACATTAACATAATTATTTAAGTTATCCTACAAATCCTATAATATTCTTGCCCTTAATTTATTTTTTTCCAGAATCCTCATGATGAAATATGTGAAATTGCCAGGAAAGAAAATAGAGATGGTCCCCTTTCATGAGGATAAAGTTTCCAGAAGATAATCACAGTCTTTGATGCCTTCCAAACCTTGGGATCTGACATTAAATGTTATATTTATAATGCATAAATACAAGTGAAGAGGATCAGCACTTTTAGGATGAGAAAGGAGGTGGAAGAAAGATACATGTTCTCCTTGGCCTTTTCTTCATTTTACCACTGGTTTATAAATCCATTCAGTGGTTTTGTTATGTTCTTTGCTTTTCTAGAGACTTAGGGAGTAAAGTAGGCTACATATTAGTAAATATAACAAAGATTTCTGAAGTCCCAGAGCTTGCATTCTATGGAAATAGGAGAAAAAGATGACCGAGATGTTTTCCTCAAAATATTGTTACCACATTAGAATGGGTATGCACTCCCTGAGAGGAAATGGATTGCCTGGAGAAGATAAAGGGGAAGTCTTCAAAAACCTGAGGGCATCTGTAAGTTTCTTAGTGAAGGCAAAATTACATGTCTTGAGGTCTTTACCTTTGATATATATCACCTCCTTTGATTCTTCCCCACATTATTTGTGATTTCTCCTCTTTTCCCATATGATTTTATTTTTCATTTTTATTATAATTATTAGTGCATATTGCACAAATTAATGGGTTTCTTTGTGATATTTTCATACATTCATCATGCTTTGATCATTTCTACCTGGTGTCCTCTCACTTTCTTCTTAGTTGTATATATTCACATGGAAAATACAGATTTCTTTTAATCTTATATTCATTAAATTGTAGCAAACCACATTATGTACTGAGTGCCTATTTTAAGTACAAGATATGTCAAAGATTTCATCAAGTTTTTTATTTCTTTTCATTTGTTCATTTTAGTTATACATGACAATAGAATCTATTTTGACATACTTATAGAAGCATGGGCTATTATCTTAATCTAATTAGGATCCCAGTCTTGTGAATGTACACAATGTGGAGATTTACAGTGATGTATTCATATATGTAAGTAGGAAAGTTTAGTCAGATTAGTTCCACCATCATCAAGTTTTTTGAGCTAAAGAACTTTCATTGATCTGAATATAGGAAATAATTATTTCACTATTTAAAAAGTACTTTATATTTTTAATTCAGTTGGTTCTACATATGTTATGACAGGGGGTGGGGGGCTCAAAGCACCTTATGCAAATAAAAGGTTTTGTCCTCCATAAGGTCTCTGTCTTCATTTGGTATTGTTGCAGGGACTCAAATGGCATCACCATCATTTGGTTTATCTCCATCTGTCTATTTCACTTTATGCTATTTTGGTTTAATTAAAAAATACACATCCTGCTTTCCTGTTGATCCAAGAACAACCTTCACAGTTACTTCATTTCTGATTCTAGGAAAGAACATGTCACCACACCTTTGTTTTTTCCTAACTGTAGTCACTGGTTCTTTGAGGGGTCTATGATTTAATCAGAACAAAAGAAAACTAGAAAGCAGTACACTTTTGCTAAGAGAGTAGGGAGAAGAAAAGACAGGCTCATCTCTTTCTCTCCCTTTCTCTCTCTTTCTCTACTGAAATTTGAAAACACGTAGAATGTTTTCAGAGCAACAAATAATTACTCTCTCTATATATCTATCTATCTATCTATATATATATATATATATATATATATATATCTATATCTATATCTATATATATCTATCTATATCTATATATATATATATATATATATATATATATATATATATATACACACACACACACACACACAGAGAGAGAATGCATGTAAATAACATGGAATTAAAAGAGTTGAGAAAAGAGTTGAGAAAAGGGGAGAAACCCGATATCAAGGATGCCATTTGAATCCCTGGTGCAGGATCTGCATGATGATAGATGCTTCATGGAAGACAAGTCATATAATGTCTTCATCAGTTGGAGTTAGTTTTTATAAGTTAGTTTTTCTAGCTAGTTTGAGATGAATTTTCCATCAAAACATAATTTGTACTGATTTAAATTCAGATAGAAAAATTGAAGAGTATTATATCCTATATGCACATCAAAAGATTGTGTACTCAAAGTTTTATAAAAGCATAAAAAAACTCAGAGCTGGTTGGGGGGTTGTACATCTTTCCATTTAAATTCCTCTATTTACAGTTAGGTGAATGAAATAGCAATGAGGTTAAATAAATTGTTCAATATCTCAGAAAATACTGATGTGAGGAGATGAAACCAAATATCTAGGCAATCCATACTTCAGTCTTGGTAGAGAAATCTATAGATACACTGTATAAAAATTGTTCTTGATCAATTTTTGGGGTCTTGTTTGCATTGGCAAACATAAAAAACATAGTTCTTTTAAGAATATTGTATATATCTCTGTTTTTCCTCTGAATATTTCATTTTACTAATTTCTTTTAGAAATCTCCTGTTTTTCTATGTAGTTAATGAAATAATTCAAACCAACAATTTGTAAAACATGAAATATTAGCTATGATAGAAAATCTATGAATTGCATCTAGGTTATTGCTTTCTTTTATTTATTTTTTCTAAATGTCAATAGAGATTATAAAAGAAATGTTTTAGGAAAAATATAATGTTTTAAAATTGTCACAACATTTTTACTATTAAATAATTACCAATAAATGACAGTTCTTGTATTTTTATTCTATGTGGCAAATCCAATAACCTTTAGTTACAAGGCAATGTTTTATAATAACTCACACCAATTCTGACTGTTCATATAATACCATTATAAATTTTTGAGAATAAAAACTCCATTGTTGTTTTAGAAAGTTTTATTGGATATGTAGGTTGTTTTGTTTGTGATAAACAGGAATCAATTCAGCAACTGGGCATGAGGAGACCTGGGATTTAGATCTGATTGATTCATTGTATGACCTTGGCTCTTAGCTAACTCATCTTCATCCATATATATAGTAAAAATTTCTCCAGGACTAAAATTCTATTTTCAGTATTAATAGCTTATGTAGCCTCAAGAATTGTGCATGTACATTTTTAATTTTATTTCATACTTCCAAGAAATGTTTATAAATAATATTCCTGAGAGAGAAAATACTTACTGAATCTCTGCCTTACACTTTCCTTATCAAGAAATTTTAATATTCTCGTTGAATATTGTAACTTCTGAGAACTTTAAGGAGATAGTTCATTTTTTTGGCCTTCATTAGAAGAAAGCAGCTAAATGCTAATTAATTGAAGAAAAAGGCCGCTTAAAAATAAAGCCATTAAGCCTATTATATAAATGAATCTTACTTTTCTGCCAAATGCTTTATAATTAAAAGAAAACTTAGTTGGAAAAGAAGCTTAAGCAGTAACAATAATATTAATAAAATATTGACTTTTTTACATTGCTTTTATGCTGAGAATCACTAGCTCCTTATTTACTTTACTGACAGGATAGCTTTAGTTTAAAACATGATTTCTCAACCTCAGTATTTAGCAATAATTTTTATATGTGGGTGGGGTTGTCATGTGTCTGTGGGATGTTTAGCAGCACCTTTGGCCTTCATTTCTAGAAGCTAGAAGAACCAGCTTCCCCTTTGGTGATAAGCTAAATAGAACAACTATCCTGATAAAATTACGTCCCCTACAACTGAGAAATAGGTATAGAAATAGACGACATGGGACAAAATTATCCGAACTTCAACTTACTACAGGTTAGTCATTGACACATATGTTTTTAGGAGGCATACCTTAGATCTCTAGCCCCATATAAATTTTTCCACTAACCAAATTCCACTGTGCGTGCATGTGTGTGTGAAAACACTGTGTGTATTTTAGTTAGGGAAAATTCCTTTATTTATTTCAAAACATTTATGTCTTCTCCTATCTACCCTGCCTTTGCAATGTACCAAGAGGATTTAGGTTATCCTGAATTCCCATGCTTACTCCAAATTTCCTATCTTCCTTCAATGCAGCCCAAAATATAAAATTATTTCTTTTGTTTATATCCATCTGTCATTTAAGATTTTGCCAAGTGCAACAATTTAACAGTTCCCTCAAACTTGAATGAATTATACTTGAAAGGGAAAATATGCTCTCATAGTGTGATGCTTATTAAATAGTATTAAAACTTTTAGCATTCCCACGGAGATGACTTCCATAGAACATTACTGCTTTAATGCAAGTATTTTTACCTGTCAAACATTAAAAATGGGGGAAGATCTGCAGTGTCATTTGGTTTACTTTGCTACCACTGAAGCACTGCTTCTCTGCACTGTGTGCTAACCTACTGTTCCCAGTCTAATTTACTCTCAAAGTAATGATGGTATATTTCTACTTCCTTTGGGAAGGTATTACAGAGTTTAATTTACTGTTTTCTAACCACTTGTAATAGTTTCAGTAGTTAATGTTCTGTACTTTCAATAGTGTAAATTGCTGCTAATCTACATTTTCTTTAAGAGGTGAAAATTTTAATATTATTAGTAGTTTTTCATACATACCAGCTTTATTTTCTAGGACTATGGAATAAGTCTGAAGTTTTGGCATTTCTGTCAATCATAATCTTTTTCTTCATGTTGTTATGAATAGGTTTGGGAGTGAAGTGCTTATTTACACCATACACTTCAAAGCATGTTACTGGCATCACCTTACTTGATTGTTTTACAAGATCACTTTGAGTATAGGCAGGCCAGTGTCAGAGCTTCAGAGTTTTTTATTTCAAACAGATGAATATATGGAGGTCATAGAGTTAAATAACTTCCTAAATCATAAATATTTATGTAGCTCTTTAAGAATTGGTAATGATAGATCCATACTCATTTTCTCATTTGCTGCACAACCTCTGGAAGCAAGGAGGGCAGGGATTATTAAGATCTCCATTTCAGAAGCAAAATCTGAGGCATAGAAAAGGGAAGGAATCGAGCAAATGAGCATTGGTCTTGATTGAGTTCTTTTCACTCCTATTTCAATTCATTCTTCAGTTTTGTTTTCTATATATTGTTTATATAATTTTTTACCTTTTTATTTTATTACTGACAGTGCTTTACCATGTGTATGCTGGGAAATGAGAATTTAACTGGGATTCATAGATAGTCCATAGATAATTTAATGATTTAGTGACAGTTTTCTGAAAAAAAAACATGTCACTAAACTTGGTTTGTTTTTGTGTACCAAGCATGTTGTATTAGATTCATTCTTTCTCTCTACTTCTTTCTTCTTTCCCACTCTACCTTTCAAAAAATGTTCTAATCTGCCTCCAGAGGCTCAGTTTTGAGGAGATAACCTATACATTTGTTTTACATTCATTCTTACATGAAAGCATTTCTTTATTTCATTTTAATTATTATACATATGCATTTATATAACCCCCAAATACAAAGACCAATTGATTTAGGAAAAACTGAAGGAATACTTGATTTGATAGGGTATGGATTATTTCCAAAGCTGTCCCTACACAGACAATGAGTCAGAGTCTCCTAGATTTTATACATGTTTCCTGAATTCTACAAGAATAAGCAGATGGGTAATTCTGGAGAAATTTGTATTAAAGCTGAAGAGCTGACACACTCTTTCAAACTTAGTAGAAACAAACATCCTCCAGGGTCAGTTAGAAACTGGGCTCATGCAAGTGGGGATGACACTCAGTTCAAAAGGACCCAGCAGTCCTGCCAGTTGCTAGCTGCAGTGGCCTTCTACTAGTAGGCTGCTGTGCCACTGTGGGGAAAATTGCCATTTTGACTGTGATTGAAACACATTCCTTTTGGCTATCAAACCCCCAGCTATAAATTTCCATTAAAATCTAAGAGCTCTGAAAAGCCTTTTTCAGAGGAAATAAAAACAAGCCACCCCTCAAAAATACCTTGTATACATGAAAAGAAAAAAAAAATCAGTTTTCATTTAAAATCAGAGGAATAGGAAGAGAGGAAATCTTTTAAGAAATCCCTACAGTTCCTCCTCCAACTACTTGCAAGCATTTAATCTCATTTAGAATGTTGGGTTGGCCCGCTAAATGAAAGATTCAGTACATCATGTTCTTATTAAATCTTTTAGTAGCTGAAGATGGTAAAAGTTCTATGCTACATGGCCTAAGGTGATTGAGGAGGCTTGCAGTAACCAACCACTTTATTTAGGCCAGGACACCCACCAATATTGTTTGCTTTATTTTTTTTTCTTTTAAATATAGTTTGCTGGGTAAGTCCATTTTCAGATCAACCATTCTAATCTGATTTTTTTTCCCAAGAGTCAATAAAGGTATGTTAGATTTCATCTTCTAAACCATACACTCCTGTTAGTAATATAATTATTAGCTTCCAGTTTTAAGTTGTTGGAATTCAGAGCAAGGTTATTGTAATCTGGGGGATGGGAATAGGAAAGACAGTAGAAATCAATCGGATATAACTTTCCTGTGTTCATATATGAATACATGACCAATGAAATTACACATCATGTACAATCATGATGGGAAATTATACTTCATGTATGTATGTCAAAATGTATTTTACTGTCCTGTATAACTAAAAATAACAAATAAAAAATAAATTTTAAAAAAGTGGGGAAAAAAGTGCCTTTCCTCAAATAGATACTCAAAACTTACTAAAAGAATTATCACCTCTTGTGTACAGTATTTAGGTTATTAGCTCCTATTTATTATACATTGCTAGTCTCATCACATAGCTTATTTATTAAATTGATTGTTAAATTAATTTATTCAAAATAATTGTTGAATAACTACTCATTTCTAGGTATCATCCAAACCAATGGATTTAGGGGAGTTAACAAAATAGTGTCACTTCTCTCATGGCTTTTTAGTTCAGAAAGTTGTTGAATATTGAAGGAACAAATGAATGCATCTTGAGTAAGATTGTAGAAATTAAATAGTGATAGGGTAGATGAGGATATATCAGTCTAATTTTGGAGATAAAGTACATTCTAGGTATTACAGATAAATAATTGAAGGAATTGTGTCTGTGCAGTCACACCTACCAATAATCCACCTGAATCTATTTGTAATCACACAAATTTTGCCTTTTTTCATCTTTTTAATTACAATTTCTCTACTTTGCTGTTGTACCATCATTCTATAATGATAGGTGCAATAATAATAATAATAATAATAATAATAATGACATAAGTATACTTTATTAACTGTGGGGATATTATTAAGAATACTGCTCATTAAATTATACAGCTCTTCTTATGATAACCCTCAGGAGAAGTTTTTCTCAGCTCCAAGTAGCATAAATAATTGGGGTTTTGAGAGCTCGGTTTACTTTTATTTTATGAGTGTTAAATACATAATTTGTTATGTTCCCCTTTGCATTGCTGCTTGAAGATCTGGAGTGAAAAGTGTGACCCTGTCTTAGAAACAGTATCGAGTAGTTGGTGTGTTGTGTGTGAATCATAGTCCAGTTTTATCTTTACTGTTCTATTTACTTTGCCCATTAGGTTACTTTTAACCTTTTTGGGGGGTAAAGGGGGTATATTTTTATGAGATCCATTAAGGGGAGAAATATAGGAGATAAAAACCAATGATATTTGTGGTTAAAATAAAATCTGTTGGCATGTATAAAGTTCCTCAGGCAAGGCTTGTTCAAGTGATCACCCCACCTCATGCCCTCAGTTACTGCTGACCAACCTTTCTCTGCAGCGCATACCCTTATTTCTATGAATTCTTATTCCCTACAGACATCTCTATTTAAAAGTTCTGCAGAACAAAAGCTAAAAGAATTTGCAGCCAGAAAACCAGCATTGCAAAGCATCTTGAGCAAAACACTACACGAGGAAGAAATGAAAAACAATAACCAAAACCATCAGTGGGAAGTGCCTCTATAAAGACAGAGGGCGGGGGGAAAGCTAACCATGGAGAAACAAACTAAATTAAAAAAAAAAAGAAGAAGAAGATAAATAATCAAACATGGCTGGAAGTACAAACCATATATCAATAGTAACTCTAAAC
>NW_025999862.1:5982777-6005277 GCF_001458135.2 Marmota marmota marmota
AGGATAGCATCTTCAACAAATGGTGCTGGGAAAACTGGAAATCCATATGCAACAAAATGAAACTGAATCCCCTCCTCTCGCCATGCACAAAAGTTAACTCAAAGTGGATCAAGGAGCTAGATATCAAATCAGAGACTCTGCGTCTGATAGAAGAAAAAGTTGGCTCCGATCTACATATTGTAGGGTCGGGCTCCAAATTCCTTAATAGGACACCCATAGCACAAAAGTTGATAACAAAAATCAACAAATGGGACTTACTTAAACTGAAAAGTTTTCTCTCAGCAAGAGAAACAATAAAAGAGGTAAATAGGGAGCCTACATCATGGGAACAAATTTTTACTCCTCACACTTCAGATAGAGCCCTAATATCCAGAGTATACAAAGAACTCAAAAAATTAAACAATAAGAAAACAAATAACCCAATCAACAAATGGGCCAAAGACCTGAACAGACACTTCTCAGAGGAGGACATACAATCAATCAACAAGTACATGAAAAAATGCTCACCATCTCTAGCAGTCAGAGAAATGCAAATCAAAACCACCCTAAGATACCATCTCACTCCAGTAAGATTGGCAGCCATTATGAAGTCAAACAACAACAAGTGCTGGAGAGGATGTGGGGAAAAGGGTACTCTTGTACATTGCTGGTGGGACTGCAAACTGGTGCGGCCAATCTGGAAAGCAGTATGGAGATTCCTGGGAAAGCTGGGAATGGAACCACCATTTGACCCAGCTATTGCCCTTCTTGGACTTTTCCCTGAAGACCTTAAAAGAGCGTACTACAGGGATACTGCTACATCGATGTTCATAGCAGCACAATTCACAATTGCTAGACTGTGGAACCAACCCAGATGCCCTTCAATAGATGAATGGATAAAAAAAATGTGGCATTTATACACCATGGAGTATTACGCAGCACTAAAAAATGACAAAATCATAGAATTTGCAGGGAAATGGATGGCACTAGAGCAGATTATGCTTAGTGAAGCTAGCCAATCCCTAAAAAACAAATACCAAATGTCTTCTTTGATATAATGAGAGCAACTAAGAACAGAGCAGGGAGGACGAGCAGGAAGAAAAGATTAACATTAAACAGATACATGAGGTGGGATGGAAAGGGAGAGAAAAGGGAAATTGCATGGTAATGGAGGGAGACCCTCATTGTTATACAAAATTACATATAAGAGGTTGTGAGGGGAATGGGAAAATAAACAAGGAGAAATATGAATTACAGTGGATGGGGTAGAGAGAGAAGATGGGAGGGGAGGGAGGGGGGATGGTAGAGGATAGGAAAGGTAGCAGAATACAACAGTTACTAATAGGGCATTATGTAAAAATGTGGATGTGTAACCAATGTGATTCTGCAATCTGTATTTGGGGTAAAATTGGGAGTTCATAACCAACTTGAATCTAATGTATGAAATATGATATGTCAAGAGCTTTATAATGTTTTGAACAACCAATAAAAAAAATTAAAAAAAAAAAAGTTCTGCAGACACCTTTAGTTTTATATATTTAAATTTTAAAAATGTTCCCCACTTTCATCTTTTATTTACACTAGCATTATTTTCCAGTTGAGGGAATGAAATACCAACTTCTAAAAAGCCCACACTATTATCCTGAAAATCACTCATGATTATTTCTACTCATTAATTCCCAAAAACCAATACTGATTTTGTCTTCTTGGTGTCTTTCACATCTGTCCCATTCTTTGCATTTCTAACTGTCAGTCTGGGATCTCATGGCCTCTCATTTGAATTATTACATGAACCCCTTGGCTCTACTAGCTCCATCCTATTCACCTCCTAGATGTCCTCTCTAAGCATCCATAGTAATCTTTTGAAAACTAAATATTGATCATATCATCCCTTTACTTACATCTTTCAGTGAATCAAATGTGCCTTCACCAGAATCCCTAGGGAAACATGAAAAACTTCATGACATGGTCTTCCTATTCTGTAGGTTTATCTCTCATCAATTCTTTCACCCTTTCTACCACATTCTTTGATTAAGTCATTTTTGTGACACCTTTTACTATTCATTTTTCATGCACTTCTCTTCCTGATTCTTTCCTTCTCTCATATCAAACACACAAAACTAATACATATATACACTTCTTGGTGCATTTTGATACCCTTGATTAAAGAGGGCTCTACTCTTTGGGAAGAACACATTTTTAACTAAGCAATTAGTAGTAAAAGAAGTAGAGGACTACAAATGATAGTTCACTGGGCTGACTAATCCTTTCTAATATGGCAGTCAGCTCACCAGGTAGTCAGGCCTCAAGACACAGACCCAAAAGACACCCAAGAATACTTATATGACCTTCCAGTCTATCTAACATACCTTTTTCACTGCCTGCTCTGTTGTGATTCTTTACATAATACATCTATAAACAAATTGACTCTAAACAATTTAAGGGCAGAGACCATTTCTTTTTTTCCTTTTGCCCCTTTTTGTTGATAAGTGCAGATTAGCTCTGCTTTGAGTACAGAATACATGCAGTGAGGTATCCTGAATAGGCTATAGATCGGAATTAGTGAAAGACTGGTAAAGGCATTCTAAGTCTGGAAAATTAGGTAAGCAGAAAGCATAGATGAGAGAACTAATAGGTCAGGTAGCAGGTAGCCTAGGTTCTAGTTGTAATTAGTCCTCCAGGTTTTCCTTCTTATTTATCCTTATTGTTGATGGAACACAAGTAATCAGAAGTGGCAGGGGAAAACATATTTTGTTGTTATTGTCACTATGACTTAAAATCTCATATTACTTTCTAAGAAGACAGACTGTTATAGACTTGTCTTTCCTTGATCATGATGAGTACAATGATAAGTTGCATTGTGGGCTTTTGACAGAAGTTGAGGCAGAATGAACATCATATAGGGATAACTGGGTTTCACCTACAAACTATGCTGCCAGTGTGAGTATTAACTGTTGACTCTACACTCCATTATTGCTGTAGCTTATTCATGTATTGAAGGAATCATAACTCTTGACTAGTCTAAACTTTAGTTGGTGAAATTTCCTTTAATTTCAACTAAGTCCTGGTGTACCACCTGGCTAATATGAGCATTACTGAAGAATGCATTTCATTGCATTTTCATCTATCTGTATCCTATGACCACAGCTTTTTGTTATAGACAACTGTAAGAGACAATGTCTATGAACTTTGAAGTTTGATGGAAAAGAGATCTGCAGACGTACAGATGAGAGTATCTCAGGCAGAGGGAGGGTACCTTTGGCTTTCCTGTCATTCATGATTGATGTTTTCTCTTTATCACCCTAGCTCATGTGTACTAGTATTTTTTTTTCTATCCTGCTGCCACTACCATAATTAATGATTAAGGTACAGTAACTAGCATAACACCTGGCTATTAATTTCAGGAAGTAGATTGGGGTATACAACATTTGACCTCAGAGACACTGGGGAGGAGGCTGTAGAGCTTTCTTCATTACACAAACTTGAAAGTTCTACCTTTCTCATGCCAGCTGCGATTTTGACAACCTGCCTACACCAGAACAAGTCAGTCTAACCTCTCTCTCTCTGTGCCACTATTTTTTTCCAGTTTATTTCATAAGCTGGAAGGAATAAGATAAATTAAGTTGCAGTTGTGTGTGTGTGTGTATATATAATAAAAGTGCTAAATCTAACATATGCAAATAGCCATTATTTATGTTTACAGGAAATAAACCCTTCCATTATATCAAGTGTTTTTGCCAAAGGTATGGACATGATTGGTTTTATGTAAATGATAACTGTGAAATCTTGTACCTGTCTTTGGTCCCTTTGGTTTTACAGGTGTGATCTTTGTGTTTTTAGATTTGAATTCCTGACTGGCTTGGCCTTTTCTTTCTGATGACATGTTCTTCATGATATTCATGGGCCTACACACAAGATTGTAAATCTATTTTTATATTTGTTTGAAGATAATATAATTGGGAAGGCAAGCTGTAAACCCAACAGTCACATAATTGACATCTGTGCCAATAAAAATGGTTCAGGAAGGTCTACTTTTAGGAGGCATCTACACCACTACTCTTGATCATGAACAAAGAAATTTTAGAGATGAACTAAAAATGAATCTTACTAATTAAGTGGTTAGAAGTTTGAGGAGGCAGGAAAAGAACACAGCTCTCAATTAAATTTAGAATGCCAATAATTTTAATCATGTTGACAGCCATTTACTTTCCATCATTTTAGCTAAATAAGCTATTTAACATGACATTATTTTGCAGATCTGCTTCTCAGCTAATTCACCTGTCATCCAAAGAATGAACATTTTGGTTATTTTCAAGATTCAAAGTAGGATTTCTAGCTTTAGCTTGGGAAATTAACCAACCTGTTTTCTTTCTTTCCTTGCACACTCTAACTTCATGGAAATGACTAAAGAAGCACAAAATGAGCAAAAGAAATCTGTAGCAATGCTAAAAAATAGGGAAGAATGACATCAATAAAACAGACTTCTTTTAGGAATTTACTCTTTTTAAAAAGGAAAAGAAACAGATAGTCAGGGTTTACCTAAAGATCTGATAGGGGTTTTGCTATACCAAATATAAGCCAAGTAGGACCATCCTGAGAAAAACTGAAGAAATCCCATGCTTGGGAAACCACATTATTCAACCTCCATTTGGAGGAGTGGCAGTGTCAGAATCATGTAATAGAACTTCTAAAATTTACCAGACCTCTTCAGAGGAGCCAAAGTTTTCCCTGGTGCTTTTTCCTATTGGTGTCATCAACATTCTGCGTTCAGCTGGAGTTTTTTCTATCTCCCTTTGTTTTTCTCTTTTGGATAAATATGTCAGGATAATCCCCTGCAATGAGTGCACACCTGGGGAAAAAACAGCCTTTCTGATCCTCTTTATGCAATGAGTGTTGTAATTACATCAAAAGGTAGCCTATGTATAGAGGACCCATATCAGCCACTAAGTGGGAGATCTAGGCCTGCTCCCAGAAATATAGACAGATAGTGAAGTATCACCCATAA
Source organism: Marmota marmota marmota (assembly GCF_001458135.2). NCBI lineage: Eukaryota > Metazoa > Chordata > Mammalia > Rodentia > Sciuridae > Marmota > Marmota marmota. The sequence continues at coordinate 5,987,762 of NW_025999862.1, forward strand.
TTAGGGAAAGTTAGTGGAAAGCCGGGTATCAGAGGAGATGATCCCAGTGAAACTTACATGTTTTAGGTAACTAGAAAATAATTCTTTAAAATTCTAATTAGAGTCCTCTTGATATTTGAGGAAGCTTTTATTTCTCCACTTTGTAGAAAAGCATACTGCTAAATGATCAATAGTGTAATTTTGCTGAAAGTTTACTACTCACTACTTACTGTTCTCTGAATTGCATATATATATCAACTCATTCAATCCTTACAACAATACTACGAAGTTTCTGTTACTGTTATCTCTGTGTGGTAAGAAAATGGAGGCATAGCTAATATACCTTCCCCAAGGTTAAATAACTAGTAAATTGCCAAGTCTCCAGAAAGACCTACATGCAGAACCCATGCCCTTAATTACTGATACACTGAATACCAAGGGCATGAAAACTGAAAGAAAAGTGACCATTGTTTTAAAGATAAAAAAAAATCCCACACCTTAGTTTAAAAATAAGAAATTTATAGGAAATTTCAATATATATAAGATACATGGAATTTAGATGCAAAGCTCTAGCACATAAAATCTCCAGAATAAAATTAATTGATGGAAGAGAAGCAATAATCATAGCAATAATATATTCCCTTGAGCTAAATACCTGGGATTATGGATCAACTTGACCAAGGGCTGAGTTATAAATAAAGAATGCTCACACCAGGACATCATTATGAGACATAATTATGAGATTCCAGCATAAAACCTGTAACTTACTAACAGAATGCAAAAATGTTTACAAGGGTAAGAATCAAATTGGCATTGAACTTCTAATCTAACACTCCAAATAAGCCAGACAATGTGCTTGAAACAGAAAAATTCCCCTATTTTATTCACATGTGTAGTTTACTAGGAAATGATGAATAGAATGGTATTCATATGTAGCTTTCACTATACCCTTTAATGATGTAGCTGTATTTGATATATCTAATTGTAGGAGTTTAATTATCAAAAAATCAAAGGCTTAAACATATTGTTTTCTACCAATAAAGAGATTCTTAATAAAGAAGTGACTAGGAATTTTGTATATTAAAAAAAAAATCAATACACAGGCAAGCCTGGTTTTTTAAGATATTGCTTTATTTTATTTTGTGGTCATTACTTTTACAGTGTTGTAATATAGATTGTTTTAAAACAACATAGAACCACTTATAATTTAACAACATTTAATGAATATTTTATTATTTTCCCAGCAATTTTTAGCTACATCAACCCCAAAGTTAAGATTATAATTTCACTAATGTTTGTAATCTGTCTATGTGAATGATTCAATGAGTATAAACCTTTAACAAAGAGATATGCATGATGAATGTATAAACAAAGGTGATGATATAATCTGATTAAAGTAGTGTTAAATGATGATAAATTCGGTTTTCAAATATTCTGCATACTATTTGTTTTCAGCTGTGGACATTTAATGCCTCATTAGTTGTGGATTAAATCATTAGTTTAGAATCTATCCTCCACAATAATAAATGACCATTAAATCCAATAGGAACACATGCTAATGTGGAAAGAAGTTGAAATAGGAGAAGAATTTAGATTTTGGTTCTGGCTTTGCAACTCACCACTCATGTAGCCTTGGAAAAATTGTACAAGAAAAATAAAATAATTGTATTAGGTATTAAATTTCCACATCTGGAATTCTAAGATCCTTAATATATAGACTACAGGAGAAGGGATGGATCAGTCCTAAGAGCTTTTTGGATCCAAACTGATATTCCTAAAGGACTCCTTTGAACATTTTCGAACCAAAATTGAAAGTAGTAGAGCTGAGTTGGTACAGCATCTGGTGTTGAGATAGTGGTCAATGGTGGGTAGGATAAGGAAAGCCAGAAGTGATGGAGAGTCTTTGGGGGTATATGGAAATAAAGAGGTAATTTATGTTTAGTGTCCTCTCTATAAACAAAAACCTAGGAGAAACTGGAGACACAATATATTTTTCTCCATGGTTTTATTTTTAATCTTTCCATTTCAATACAAATGTGAGTGACAGTGTAGTAAGAAGAATTTGGAAAATTTTGATAGTTTCCCAAACATTGACAATCTTTTGACTTTCATGATGGAATTCTCAACATTTCTGCAAATTTATTACTTCAAATAGAAAAGTGGCTTTCTTTTTAAATTCAAAGTAGTGAGTCAAAGGTAAGGATAGCTTGGGGCTGCCATTGTATGGTTGTAAGACTGTGTGAACTCCATAAGGATAGAAAATTTCATGTTTATCTGTGTATTTCCATCATACAGAGCCTATAACATTATAGGTGATCATTAATTTTTTGATGAAAAAGTAAATGACCAAGGGCAGAATGAAGGATATAATATGATAGTGTCTATGTAGCACCCATAGCTGGCCAGGAATATAGATCCTCTTCCCCTATGTTCTCTTGATGATCAACTGGCTGACCACAGACAGTTCTATTAAGGCAAAAGCTGACCACTTCCATGTTCTACATCTGAAGGGTGTAGATCTTGTCAGAGTTTGTATCCTAATAATGGAAATCATTTTAAGAATAATTGTTAACACTTATTAAGCCTTTACAAGTGCCCAGCACTTGCCTAACTGCATGTTTTTGTTTATATAACCTTAGGGGGTAGATACTACTGAGACTAGGACCACCATAAGGACAAAGAGCAAATGTACTTCTGAGCCTTGGCAAACTTCAGGAGGTTTAGTTTATTCCACATTCAACCAGCATCAGCTTTGCATCATTGAGGTCAGATCAGATGAAGTAACTTATCTTTAGCACAGGGCAAAATGCTTGAGTACTCCTAAAGCCAATTAGCACATGCACCCCTGCAAGTAACCAATGAAACCGGCTCCATTCTTTAAATCTGGGAGCCACACTGACTTTTTGTCAGAAATATATCTCCCTTCTTACATGGAAGATCCCATAAAAGCCTTGCCTGCATATTCACTGGCTTGATTGTTTCAGTTTCCATCATCAAAAGACCTGCCTGGCATCATCACTACTGTTATTCCTATTTTGTCTGATGGAAGCTGAAATAATTGGCCTCAGGCCACTCCGGTGATATGTGACAAAACAGGATTGAAATTCAAGCAGTCTGACTTCAGAGTCCTGTGTTCTCAGTCACTTCTGTTTATCAGCGAACTATATGTGAAGCACAGACCCTGTCACTACTCTTGTGGAGGTCAGTGACTAAGGGCATTTTCATCACAATAATTACACCTACATAGAATTTAGTGGGAAAAGTAAGAGAATAAAAGAAAATTACTTTAAAAATTGATCATTTTCATCCTTTCAAAAATGTGTTGATCCTGCTTAAGTGCATTCATAGCAAGAACTTGGAACATTAGACAGACATATATATATATATTTATATATATATATATTTATATATATTATATATATATATATTTATATTTATATAAATATATATATATATAATATATATATTTATATTTAATATATATAATATATATTTATATTTAAATGCCAGGCATGGTGTGGCGCATGCCTGTAATCCCAGTGATTCACCAGGCTGAGACAGGAAGGAGGATTCCAAATTCAATCCAGCATCTGCAACTGAGTGAATCCTTAAGCAACTTAGGAAGACACTGCTTCAAAATTAAAAAAAAAAAGTGCTGATGTTATAACCCAGTGTAGAGGACCAGGGGTTCAATCTCTAGTACAGCAAACATGAAATAAAATTCAATACCATCTACAACACTCTATAAAAATTAAGTACTTAAGTATAAATCTAATAAAAAATGTATAGGATCTATACAGAAAACTATAAAACACTGATGAAAATAATTAATATAAGAAATATCTAAGTAAATATATTAATAAATTGGTAATTTCAACATCATAATAATGTTAATTTTTCCCAAGTTTATTCAATGCAGCTCCAAGCAAAATCCCAGCAAACTATTTTGTAGATATCAATAAGATGATTTGAAAATTTATATGAACAGCTAAATGATAAAGAATAACCAATGCAATACTGAAGAAGAACAAAGTTGAAGAACTCATACTACTCAATAGCAAAACTTAGTGTAAGGCAGGTGCAGTGGAGCATGCCTGTAATCCCACCTAGCTCAGGAGGCTGAGGTAGGAGGGTTGGAAGTCTAAAGCCAGCTTCAGCATCTTAGTGTGGCCCTATCTCAAAATAAGAAATTAAAAAAAAAAAAGAGGGACGTTGGGCATGTAACTCAGAGGTAAAACAACCCTGGGTTAAATCCCCAATACTAAAAAGAAAAAAAATATATTTAATTAAATATCTTTGATACTTCAAAAAGTTGGTTTTTCCCTTTCTTGGGTAATACATAAATCCTATAATAAGTAACCTAATTCACTCCAATTCAAATATTAATAAGACAATTTCAATAAATGATTTTCAGCAATTGTACAAATATGGGTCAGATTTTGTGATCTTATTATTGCATGATATTTTTAATCATAGTAACCCAATTCTTGTTTCAATAAAATTTCTTATGGGGTTAATTTCCAGCAGAATTACAGTTAAACTAATGTTTCTCTAGTAAATACTTAAGAATACTTGAATTTACAATTTGTTATTTAACTTACCGATAATTGCTTCCTATAAAGACACATCTCTAATTGTAATCAAAGAATATCTTTTTCCTCTTGAACAGCTTCTCCCAAGAACCCATGACCTGTTTAAAAACACAAAACAATGCAAACAAAAGCATTCTTAACTGAAATTCCTAACAAAAAAGATTTATCATTAGCCATGAAGTTATCCACTAGAGTAATCAAATAATGTTTGAGAGCACTTCATCTAGAGAAACTTTTTTATGTTTTACAGATTGTGAAAATCTAAATTAAACTGCCATTTCTAATTGGCGGCTTATTGAAAAGAATAAGCGATTGAATGCTGCATTGTATGTGTGTTCATTATTTATAAAGGGGGTGTTAGAGGAATTTCTCCAGGCAAATCTCTCTTCAGGTGGCGCCTATTGCTTGTAATTCCAATCCCTTTGAACCTGGTGGGCACACTTTGTGGTAGGCAGAGTTCAGATGTCCCTTTAAGATTTCTATTCCTGGTTTCAAAAAAACATGCTTTAAAGAGATTTTTTTTCAGATGGAATTAGTATTAATCTATAGACTTTTTTAAAAAGGGGGTGATGGAAATTATCTTGGATCACTCAGGTGGGATCATTTTAATTACCAAAGTTCTTTTAAGAGCATAATTAGAAAGCCAATTTAGTCAGAGAGGAAGTTGGAGAGATTCAAAGAGTGAGAACTGAATCCATTGCAGTTGTCTGTGGAGATGGAGGGAGGGATCCCGAGTCAAGGGATGTAGGCGTCCTTTGGAAGCTAAGAATGACCCATGGCAGTCAACATTCTGATGGCTGTGGAAATGGATTCTTCCCCAAGCCCTGGCTGGCTCACATCCTGATCTGGCATTTTAAGTTCCAGAGGTAAGGAAACAGCTGAACTCACCCAGACTTCTGAGCTAAAGAAAGGTGGGATAATAAATTCGAGTTGTTTTAAGCTGATACGTTTCAATCAGTTTGTCATGGGAGTATTAGCAAATGACATACTCCAAAAAGTTGTGGACATTTTAGTCTCAGATAGTTATTCTTAGTAACTCTCAGAAACCATCAAAAGAAGACCCTAAAGAATGTTTAGTTAAAAGAATATCTATACCATATATTCATATATTTCTCAATTTTCTCAGTTTTCAATATTGGACCAGCTGTTTCAAATTATTTTCAAGAACTCTCAGAATTTATTTTATTTTCCTTGTTATTTATTTCCTGCTCTCTCCTTGTCCCCACCCCTTACTGTTTTGTTTACAACCCTTACAACATTCTGAACCTTAGCACTCTTAACATCTAAGAGCTGTAAAAATGAGGAATAATAACTCTATTTAATTGTGTACTGATGGTAATTTAAAGATTCTCTTTACCTTTTTAATTTCTTTTATCAAGCCTTTGGAAGATACATGTTAAAGGGGCCTGCTATTTACAGAGTTCACTGTGGAAGGGGGGTTGTACCTATCTATACCACCCTCTACTCAGTTCCCCTTCCTCAACCAAAATGGCTACTAGAAGACCATGCTGAAGGTGAAAATAGCAGTTGGGTGAAGAAATGAAAACTTTACAGATTGTTTTGTTTTCAGTTTGGATTTTCTTTAACATGATATTAAATCACAAATAACCTACCACTACAATTTATTTATTTGTTTTTGGTATTGGGGACTGAACCCAGGTGTAACCTACCACTGAGCCACATCCCCCCTCCTTTTAATTTTGAGACAGGGTCTCCCTAAGTTGCTTAGTGCCTAAGTTGCTGAGGCTGCCCTGGAACTTGTGATCCTCCTGCTTCAGCCTCTGAGTCACTGGGATTACAGGTATGCCCCACCATATCTGGCTAATGAACTTCCTTATGAAGTATTTTAGGTATGGAAAAAGGTTTTGAGAATAATGCATGGACACCTGTGTTAACACCAAGATGCTTAAGTATGAAAACATAATAAAAATAGTAGAGGTTCTCTTTGTTCCTCTCCCTTTCAGATAATTCAATATATCCTTTCAAATAATTGACTCATATTATAGATTTACATTGTGCATCCAGAATATATGCAATTTTAAGATGTAAAAATGTTCTGCCATCAAACACCAAACAAATGGACCATTTAGATAATTCTCTGAGCCAGTATTCAGCCAAGTGGTACATGTTTTTTTTAAATGTAGTAAAAATGTCGAATTTGAGAACCTTGCACACAGAGATATTTGGTGATTTAAATAAGTTGTATGTATATTTAATTTTAGTTGGAAACGAAAGAATGAGGAACACATCCTGATTTGTCTGTAAATGATTTGTTATTTGTGAAAATGGAAGGAGACCCTCCCCCATCTTAAAGAAATATAATTTGTAATCCTGTATGTTCTTGTTATAGTTTCTGTGATCATTATGTGTGAAACAATGTGATACACTGAAGCCAATCAAAGCTAGGTTTGGATTTTAGCTTTGCTCTGAGAAAATTGCATAATTTATCTGAGTCCTGTATTATAGAATTACACCTACTTCAGAGTTTTTGTGTGAATTGAGATACTATATATTTGATATAATCTGAGAATTTATATTTTAGAATATATATATATATATATATATATATATATATATATATATTTCTACGTATATATATAGATAGATCAGAGAATACACACACACACACACACACACACACACACACACACACAAGTACACTATATATTTTGAAAGTCTCAGGAACATATCCATGTGGGTATTTCTCTTTTTAAATGATTTATTTTTATTTTTGAAAATAGAGGAAGTTCCTCATTGTAGACAAACATCACCTTGTAATCTTACCTTTATAGCAGTTTTATTTCCCTTTTATACTGTCTACTATATTTCTCTATATAGTTCCTTTTTCCATAGTTAGTTCTTAATTTCCCTATTACTTAGTGACAACACTCTTTCTTAGTGAAAAATTGATAAATTTAGAGTTGGAAAGAAACTTTTTCTACATACCTTTATTAGAGCACATCTTTAAAACAATGCATAAACTCAGTCTAAAGTGTGAGTGAATGTGATCCTTTTATTGATCTGATTTGGTAGTGAGTAGAAATGAAGTGATTTTATTAGTTAAGTTATATATTCTAATTATCCTTGAAGAAGGTATGAAATGCTTGTGGGACATATAGGAGTATGATCTTTATCCCTAAGAGTTTCTAACCTTTTTGGAAAACTAAGTCATATATTCATGAAATATAAAGGGCAATAGTATGAGACAACTGGAAGTAACTAACCAAAACTATTAAAAAGAGGAAATACAATCAATAGAATATTTAAAATACAATCAATAGAATATTTAAAATACAATCAATAGAATATTTAAAAGATGGCTTTATGGATTGCAAAAAAAGCTTCCTTTTAAGTATAAAGGAAATGAAATCAAAGTGAGCCAGCACAGAATTATTAAAGGGAAACAAAAGACAAAGTCTTGCTCAATTTTTTGCTTGGATTGCTGGGTTGTTAAAAAGCATAATAGAGCCGGAATCTGGATTTCTATGAGACTTTTGACAAGGTCAAATGAACAAAATAGAAAAATACAAATTGTATTCAAGGAAGTATTCTGTCTTATTAATAAATGGATGAGTTATTATTAGTGGAAACATAGCAATTAATACTTTAACACAAAATGTAGAAAGTATTGCAGGACTATATTCTCAGTCCTGTTCTCTTGAGCATTTTTTCTACAAATTCCTGGCATGAACAATCTAGATAATAAGAGATAACATTTGCAAATAGTCAGAGCTCCAAAGAATAATGAATGTGTTAGCTTCCAAAATATCTGGACAGGCAAGAACAGACAAAACCTAACAAGGACAATTTTATCAGGAATAAATTTAAACTTGTGTTCTTGTAGTAATAAAACTGAACAAACAAGCAAAATCTAACACTCTCTAAAGATCAAAATCAATCAACCAAACAATCAAATACACAAGAAACCACAAGGTAGTGGAGATACCTTTCGGCAAGCAGTACAAATGAAATAGTCTTAAGGATTTTGTTTGACTGTAACCTCAATAGGAATTAACAGTATAATGCTGTTGATAAAAGAGCTAGTGTGTTCTTAGACTACATCACTGTTTCTCAACTTTTTCTTTTGTGGTTATTGTTCCTTAAAGGAGTCCTTTAAAAAGTTTTCTTTTTTCCTAATCACGTCCCCAATGAAATTTTAATACCCTCGATATTTGGATATTTGTTAAGTACATAGTATATCTTTTAATGCATTTTATGTGTATCTGTGATTCAGACATAAAAGGAATAAGATCCCCCCACCAAGGAACCATTTTTACCCTCTTGGGGATGATCTCATTCTTACTGAAAATTCATGGGCTTTATTAATGGAGAAGATTCTAGAATGAGAAAAGGAATATTCTGCTTTTCTTAGCACTGTTTAAAATAATATGTTCAATTCTGAATATCACAGAAGACATATTCAAAACTGGATGATATTCAAAGGAGAGAAATTAGGATGGCATAGCTTAAATATTTTTAAAGTTAATCCTGGGGAAAAATCAAACTAAAGGGGTCCTTATACCTATCTTCAAATATATGAGAGACTATTCTATGGGGGGAAAAAGGATCTAATTATTGAGCAGTTGCTTTAGGAAAATATATTTATCTGAAGTTTTGGACTAAGTTATTTAGTTCAAAGTATCCAAAGATGGAAAGGGTGGCTTCTTTGGGGAGTTTTTCTTTGTCACCCTATACTATATTTACCTGATCCTGTGGTGGGGAACATGGTAAAAATGTTTCAAAACTGAATGGACATGATGACCTCAGCCTTTTTTTTTCATTCCTGATATTCCATTATGCTGGGCAGTAGGAAATGAACAGACTCTGGAAGGAGAAGATAGATTGAGATAGATTTGGATGATGTAATGTTTCGAAGTGGACAGTCTGACTTAAGAAAAGACATGGAAATCAGAGTATACAGTCTTGGTTCTATTATCTGCCATATCCAATATCTAGGGGCATATTTATTTATTTGCAGCGTGTTGAACTTAGATTAGATGATAGCTATCTTTTCTGGTTCAAGAACTCTAAGATTCTATGATGCTATAATTTATGGTAAGAAGATGATGGTTCTGTTGTACCACCTTCCCCAGCAGCTTAAACAATTCACAAAGTATTCATAAATCACCAACTATCTGACATGGCCCTTGAGATGTCACAAGTGACAAAACTGTCTTTTAGAAAATGTAATCTCATAATATAGTTTAGAGAATAGAAAGGAGAGAAAATTCGTGAAACAAAAGAGGTGACTTATGATAAAAAGTAGGAGTTACTGTTATATAAAGATACTGTTGGTCAGGTGTCTTTGTCACTGCCTTTTTTTCATAGTAGGGGATTTTTCATATTCATAGAGCATCAGGCCTTTAAAGCCTGTTGGGACAAAGGTGGCCTTGCTAGTCCATGCTGGCATTAAAATAAGTGGTTCAGGAAGTTAGTGTTTATAAGAATTATTTTTGGTTGACTTTTTCAGACTCATGATTAGGTAAAGATTGTTAGATATTTATGCAACTCTATCCAAGCCCATGGGTAAAGCCCCTAAAATTAAAAAAAAAAATATATGAAGACTAGAATAAAGTTTTATCACTTTTGCATTTGTGGGAATTATTATTGAAGTTAAAAGCGTATGTAATGTTTACATGCCAAATTCCCAAGTGTCATTTTTGTTATTAGTAGTGTTCACATGATTTCCTTGATCCATTTCATGTTCTGAAGAGTCTGGCAGCAATCCAATGCTCAAGTCGGTTGGAGAAGTTGGACTGTAACCTAACAATGGTTCTCAACCTATACTGAGTTTATTCCAACTTTGTTATGTAGTTTCCTATAAGCTCCAGTCTGCTTCATTTGCTGAAAAGACAGAAACAGTATGTGTGTCAGGGGAGATTGGGAGGGTTGGGAGGAGGCACCGTGTTATAATGGCAAGAGAAAATCTTCTGTTGGCAGTGACATTAAATAGAACCATTAACTACTCTAAGTTTCCTTACCTGTAAATGAAAATGACAACATTGACCTGGATAGACTTTTTTCCTCCTTGTATTAAATGCTCTTTTTAAACCTAGTTGTCAACCCTTATTGTGGATTATACATACTAATAGAATCTTTATGAAATAGAGACATCTAGATCCTACCCTAGTTTGTAGAATGGCCTGGATCTCTATTATTTTCTACTTTTTTTAATCCCTTCCAATAACCCCTGGTTACAGCCAGGATGAAAGAGAAAAACTTTATAGTATTATGAGAATAAATTAAACGATATTATAAAATAACCTCAAAAAGCACTTTCAGACAAGCGATTTCCCAAGGGATTTTTTTCATGGTATTTTTCTTCATGGCAAAAATAGCATGTGGACTGATTGCTGTGTTTTGCCCCCTACCAGGAGGAGTGGAAGAGACAGAACATACATAGATGATTCTGCTCAGTAAAGAGTCATGTTTCCAGACTTCAGTCCTGTTGTAGTCATGGCACCAGAGAGGACTATCCTATATCTCTGGTTTCCCAAAGGGCCTGCCAAAGCTCAGAACTGCCATCCTTCACAGCTGGATCAGGGGCCAACAACTGCTTCTCTGCATGAAAATGGGGTTAATATCCATGAAGGGCTCCACCACTTACTTTCTAAACTCCAAAAAAATTCCCTAAAATTATTTCTCTTAAGATTGGTAAAATTAGGGTCTTCAAGCTTTTCTAAAATTATGTGACTTGGTTAGTGCTACAAAATTGATACTTTAAAAAAAAAAAACTATTTGAGATGTGACAGGGCAAGAGTATCAAGGGATTTCATTATATTATTCAATGTCAATCCTATAAATATTCATATAAAAATGTCTGGGGGAGATTAAACTTCTGATAAGTATTCAACAGGAAAGAGAATAAAGATTAACCTTTTGTATAAAAGATTAACCTTTTATATATGATAAAAAATTAATATAAAATATAAAATTAGTACCGAAGACATTTGACAGAAGTGGTATAGACTGAGTTTATATGCTGAAATGACTACTCAGGTTCTACCCTTATATTAAAGAGATCAAAAGATTGACCAGCAAAGAATGTCACTTTATAAGGTGACAAAGGGGAAAATATGTAAGTAATAGGAGTCTTTATACAACCAGAAATTAATTGGAGGCTAATGGTAATTTAACAAAATGAAATAATTAAGTTCAAATAATAATATGATTTAATTTTTACACAGAATTTTGTAAATATTTTTGATTCTGGATTTTAGAGGGCACATTTTTGTTTATTTTGCTCTTAGTGTTTGCTGGTTGTAAGACATTGGATTTGGTCTACAGAGTTGAACTCTGGTTAATTTTTGATGTTTTTTTCTGTGATTGTTTCATTGACTCCTTCTTTCAAATAACAGGTAAAAACTATTCTCTTAGAACTTAGTTCACAATAAAGAGAGAGAGAGAGAGAGAGAGAGAGAGAGAGAGAGAATTAACAAACCATAGAGTTAGAAAATAAATGTTTTCATTTATTTGTAGTATATCATAGGATCCTATATGTTAAAAAAGTTTTATGGGAGAAGTCTCACAGCTAAGTTGATGTTTCTTCATGGAACTAAGGAATAAAATCATGGAAATAACTTGGGAAAAAATGAAGGAGAAAGGTCTTCAAACAATGAGAAGAGTAAGTTCCATGGCATTAGAGAGGGACATAAGAGAAACTACTAGTGTGAAGGCAGGTTGTTTGGTGGGAGTAGAGAGGCTTTTAGGCCATTGCCAATTAGTCTCGAAGGAACAAGAAGCATTAGAGAGTTTCAGGCTGAGAAGTAACACTCTCTTGCCTTTTAAAGGATCATTTGGTTGCTATGTTCAGAAGATATTGTAGTAAGATGAGATTAGAGGCATGGAAAGTTGCCAGGAGACTATTGTAATAGTTTAGGGGAGAAATATGTGAGTTTAGACCACATATTTAGGTGATAGCAATAAGGCTCGTGAGAAGTAATGAGCTGAAAAGATTTTCTGATGGATCTCATGTGCAATGTAGAGGGAAAAGAGTCAAAAAAATATGTGTGTGTATGTAATATATATATATATATAATAATCAGATAACAAAGTGTGGATTAGCCATATTTTTGATGTGATGGTTGTGGTAGTAAAACATTCTATGAGCTTCATTGAGTGTTTCAATTCAGATATGCTAAGTTTGAGATTTAAACATTCAAATGGAGACATCAAATAAGAATCAGGACATACATGTTTAGAATTCAAGGGAAGGACCTAAATAAAAATAAAACCTAGTGACAACTTCTAAGAAGTGAATATAGATAGAGGGTAAATATAATCTGAAGATTAAGACATGAGGTTTTTTTTACTATTTAGTAAGCTTGGGAGATGAAAGAAACCAGCCAAGGAGATTGAGCATTGGTTGGTAAAATAGGAGGAACAGATAAGAAAATGTGTCCTGTAATCAAGTGAGAAAAATGTTTTAAGGAGTCAACAGTGATCAACTATCTCAAATATTGTCGATAAGAAAATGTTAAGGGTTGTGTTGAATTTTGTCATCCACTTCACCAAAGAAATAAAATAAAAAAGATACATTGAAGTTCTAACTCCTGGTGATTTTTTTTAAATTAGTCTCATTGCAGATGCAATGTTAAGATGATATAATATTTGGATTGTGTTATATGCCTAATCTAATATGACTGGAGTCCTTACAATAACATAAACAGGTAATAAAAGCAACCATATATGGAGAATGTCATATGATGAGGAAGGCATAAGTTGGAGTATTGTACCTCCAAGCTAAAGGATACCAAAGATTTCTGGTGAAGCACCAGAAGCTAAGAAGAGCTCTAGGATTTCCTTACTGGTTTCAGGCAGGACATCAGCCTGCTAACACCTTGATTATAGACCTATTAAATCCTATGAGAGAATATATTTGATTTTTTTGAGGAACACATTTTGAAGCATTTTTTTTATAGCAACCCTAAGAAACTAATAGACTCCTTTATCCACAGGGTAGACATTCTAAGACCCCCTGCCCAGTGCAGTGGATGTCTGAAACTGCAGAGAACACTGAGTCATATGTAGGTGTATTGTGTTTTTTCCCTTTACTTACATAGGGTAGTGTTTAATTTGTCAATTTGGCACAATAGGAGATTAATGACAGTATATAATAATAAAATAGAAAAATTATAACAATATACCCTAAGAAAATTTATTTACAACTTATGAAGTGCTTATTTCTATAATTTTCATTTAATATTTATGGACCAAGGTTAACCAAGATAACTGAAACCACAGAAAGATAAATCTTGGACTTACTCCCTGTAAAGTAAGTAAGGTGAATACTGGATTGGCCATTGGATTCACTTCAGTGCAGATCACTGGTAAACTAGACAGGAGTAGTTTTAGAAAGGGAAAGGGGTCAAATTCCTAACTGAAGTAGGCTCCAGAGAAGAGACCATGAAATTGGTTGTAAGTAGTAAGTATAGACAAACTTTTAAACAGCATTTATGTGAAGGAGGAAGTAAAAAAAATGAAATACACCTAAAGGGAAATACAAGGCCAAAGGAGTAATTTTCTTCTCTTCCCTCTTTTTTTTTAAAACTCCATGAAGTCTCTTTTTTTAGATGAAAATATTGCCACATGATTAAATGCTAATGGAAATAATCAATTATAAGATGAAGTTGATGATTTTGAGGAAGAGACATTCAACAACTTGAGAGAGAACTAGCCTGAAGAGATGAGAGGAGATGGGATCTAGTGCCTAATAGGAGGGGTTGGCCTTAAGACTGAGAGAGAAAGAAAACATTGCATGGGAATAGATTTAGGAGTCTGACTAGATGTTTAAAGACTATGTGGGTTAGCTCCACATATCAGAGAGAATATTCAGCCTTTTTTTTTTTTTGCGACTGCTTTATTTTACTTAGCATGATGTTCTCCAGTTTCATCCTTTTACTGACAAATATCATAATTTTATTCTTCTTTATGTCTAAGTAATATTTTAGTGTGTGTGTGTGTGTGTGTGTGTGTGTGTGTGTGTGTGTGTAAAATCACATTTTCTTCATTCATCTGTTGAAGGACACCTGGGTTGATTCCATAGCTTGGCTATTGTGAATTGGAGCTACTATAAACATTGATGGGGGCTGTGTCACTGTGTAGTATGCAGTATGCTGATTTTAAGTCCTTTGGGTATAAACTGAGGAGTGGGATAACTGGATCAAATGGTGGTTCCATTCCAAGTTTTCTGCGTAATCTCCATACTGCTTTCCAGAGTGGTTACACCAATTTTCAGTCCCAACAGCAATGTATAACTTTTTTTCATATATCCTTTCAAACATTTATTCTTATTTGTGTTCTTGAGAATTGCCTTTCTGACTGAAGTGAGATGGAATCTCAGTGTAGTTTTGATTTGCATTTCTCTGATTGCTACAGATATTTAATAAGCCAGTTCTGAAAAACCAAAGGCCAAATATTCACTGTGATATGTGGATACTAATCCATAACAAGGGAGGGTTGGGAGGGAAAGAATAGAAGTACATTGGATTAGACAAAAGGGAGTGAAGGGAAGCAGGGCTATAGGGAAGACAGTATAATTAATCTGACATAACTTTCCTATTCTCATATATGAATTCATGACCAGGGTAACTCCATATCATGTAGAACCACAAGAATAGGATCCTAATTAGATTGTTATATTTTATATATGTATAATATGCCAAAATATACTCTGATCTCATGTATATCTAAAAAGAACAAATAATAAAAAGAAATTAAAAGTATATGTAAGAACTCTTCCCATTGTTTTTAGTTCTTATTGAAAGGGGAAGCAAGTTACCTGTAAAGACAAAGGATAGGGTTGGTACATTTTTAAGAACAGAAGACAAGTTATGACATGTTTATCAGGAGAGTTGTAAAGTTCACAGGAGATGTAGTAGGTTTGCAATCCCATAGTGAGCCTTAAATTTAGTGATCATGGATTCAGAAAGACCAGTTAACAAACTTTGTTTTTTGTTCTTGCAAGAAGTATATATTTTAATTAATGGATTAATTCATGACATGGCCCTATATTCCTAAAGAAACTTAAGAAAGTAATAGTTTACTAGCAGAATTTTAGAATATATTATCCTCAAGCATTAGAGTTATTTAAAAAAAAACTAGGACATCCTTTTAAATATGAATTTTAGATGAATAATGAATAGATTCTAAGCAAATGTTCCCCACTTAAGTTTTTGGATTTCCCTTCTTGCAAATGTAAGGGTCACTTGTAGTGGCCAGCTCTTAAACATTTCATGATGTCTATAGACATTGGACAAAACACCACTCTTTGAACTAGAGTTTTTGAAGCTGTATGAATTTTTCACAAACTAAATTTTGGGCTGAATTGTAAATTTTCCAAATGTTGATTCAACTGTTTTACATTTTCACTAAGAAATAATGAGAAATATTGAGGCACTGAAATCTCTTACCTTATTTCTCTTGCCATCTCTCTGGGAACATTTATCCTTTTGGCAAACTCTCAGTGATTTTACATTAATCTCTTCAGTGATACAGAGGCTGCCATAACAACCTTCAGTGTAATAAAAGTTAAACCTCCAGAAATGGTGGCCAAAGTAGTTTTCTTTAAGGTGCATTTATCCAGTGCATTGAGGATAGGTATATCCTTTGGAGTCAAAGGGATATACCTATCCTCAAAGACCTACTTTTGTCTTATGAAGTTATTTTTGACTGATCTAAATGTTGTAAGAGGATTAAAAATAAAGTGACATTAGAATATGAAGTTGATGATATTGAAAAATGTGATATGAATGATCTAATAAGATTGACCCAGTTGTTCAGTATCAAAAATACATATATTGATTCTGATTCACAAATAATAAATATATCTCTAACTTATTCAGTACTTAATCTGTAATAGGCTGAACATTTACTAAATTCTAAGAAAAATATTCTAGGAAATCTTGGATCCATTCAATAAATGTTGGTTACATCAGACTTTGGAAAAGTGAAGGAAAGATTCAGAAATCCCTGACCCCCTGAAGCTTGCATTTTGATGGGAGAAGAGGCAATGAACTAATTGAATAAATGAGTATATTATACGGTGATAAGTGCTTTGGAGAAAGAATAGAGAAAGAATATGTATATGAGATAAGGAGAATAGAGAGAATAATTTCAAATAGGTAGGTAAAGAAAGACTTTACTCACATTTGAGCAAAAACCTAAACTAAAGCAGGTAAGGAAATCTTTCATTTGAGGGAAATGCATCTTAGGGAGAAGATACAGAAAATGCAGAGAGCCTAGAGGGAAAAATATGCCTTGTATATTGAAGGAATATATAGGGTATTTGGAGTGGAGTAAGCAAAAAGGAGTTGAGGAAAGGATTAGGTCAAATGGAGGAGGTAATACCATTTGGCACTTTGTAGTCCATAGGAATGACCTTTGTTTTTACATTATATGAATTAGGAAGACTTTGGGAGATTTGAGTAGGTGAGTGACCTTATTTGACTTTATTTTTTAAAGTGATCATTTTGCTAATCAAGAATAAACTTCTGAGTACACAGGAATACCAGATAGAATGCTGTGACAACAATAAGGTGAGGGAAGTAATATTTAAGATTTGGAATAGAAAGGACAGCGAGTGAAAGTATTTGGATGTGAAATATATTTTCAAAGTACAACTGTCAGGATTTTTGGATAATGGACGGTGGTCTATTAAAGGAAAGAGGGACAGTTGACTCCACAGTTTTTTACCTGAGCAACTGGAAAAGTACTAACTAAAACAAGGCAGTTTATAAGAGGAAACTTTTTTAAGAAAAATCATGAACTGGATTTCAATCAAGATTTGTTTAAGTTTCTATTAGACAGCCAAGAGGTGTCCAATATAAATCTGGAGTTTGGGCTATGGACACAAATTTGAGAGTTGCATTTAAAGTGATAATGTTGTTTATCAATAAATTAGAGTAATTAGACAGCAGTTTAAATCAAGAACTGAACTCTGTAGTA
>NW_025999862.1:6010277-6016291 GCF_001458135.2 Marmota marmota marmota
CTGCCCCTTCTACTTTACCTGGCTATAGAAGGCACTATTTCCAGATGAATTCTGTTTCCTTTCAGCTTCTGCATATGAGTTTTAGAAGCTATACAATATTGGAGTCTTTTTCCTTTTCCCTATGATGACTATTTAACTATGGAAACAATAGTTATTTGTATCTCTCTGTCTTATTTAGTCCAAATATCTTCAATTAACTCTTCCTCATACTGCAGAAATTCAGGACTCTGTGTCTTGCTCACTTACCCCTGAAGATGCATCAGATTCACTGCTTAAAATACTGTCACTTTGTAGCTGCATGACATTGGGAAAATCATTCAACTTCATTTTGCTGTAGTTTCCTCATCAAATTATTGAAAACAATGACAGTACCTAACTACATTTGTACTGGAATTCATGGAAAACACTCTAGAAATTCAATAAGTACTCAACATACGTTTCTATTGCTATCACTTCTACTATTCCAATGGCAGATATGGGCTACATCATCTTTGTTTTAGATGTTGTATCCTCAATGTTCCAGCATTCTGTTGGAAAGAATAGAGACTAAAGTTAGTGATACTTGTATAGCTTTTACATACCTTCTACCATCTCTCACTGCCCCCCAAATTATGCACATATTTTTCTAACGTAAGAAGGGTAATGGGGCTTCAAAGCTCTTTGGCAATTCTTCGATAATTTCCAATCATTTCTTTTCCTTAGATGCTGAAGTTCTTCAAACCAATTATGCCCTCTCAAACCTTGATCCTTCCATTCCTTCTTCACTATTAGACCTCTCCTATTTTCCTGAGAAAATCGAAGCTACTAAAAAGATTTGCCTCCTTATCCTATCACAAAACCTCCGATGATATTGCGTCTATGCTGATACTTTATTCCTTTCTGCCTATTATCCTATTATACTGAGATTTTCACTCCTGTGGTGCATTCCTCCATCTGCCCTGCTTCCATACCAGGCACTCGATATATATATATTAGAGAGAGAATCTTTTTTGTAGATGGACACAACACAATGCCTTTATTTTTATGTGGTGCTGAGAATTGAACCTGGGTCCTGCCCGTGCTAGGTGAGCTCTCTACTGCTGAGCCACACACAATCCCAGCCCCATCCATATATTTTAATGATTATCTTTTTTCTTCCTTTTAGCATCTCCACTTTTTTCTCATATATGATCTTCATTAGAACTAAGGTAATCACACATTCGTTCATAAAAAAATCTGTTAAGGCTTAGTGTTAAATTGTATACAGGTTATGCTTAAGAAACATAAGTGGGACAAATCTTTTTAATTAGCTTTGCAAAGGTCTTTAAGGAGGTAATCTTTTTTATATTTAAAAATTAATTTGTAATTAATTTGGAAAATTGTAAAAACAACAAAAATGTATATAGTTATCATATACAACATAATGTTTTAAAATACAGATACAATGAAACACTTAAATCAAGCAAAGTAACTTATGTGTTACCTCATATACTTAATCTACCCTCTTAGTATTTTTCTAGAATATGAAACATATTGGTAACTATAGTCATCATGCTGTCACAATACATCTTTTGAACTTATTCCTCCTTTCTAACTAAAATTGTATATCCTTTAACCTATATCTCTACTCTTCACTTCAGCCACTGGTATTCACCATTTTACTCTGCCTCTATGAATTCAACTATTTTGTGAGAATACATGGTATTTGTCTTTCTGTGCCTACCTTATTTCACTTAACATGATGTTATCTAGATTCATTCTGTTGTTTCAAATGACAAAACTCCTTTTTTAAGGCCACATAGTAGTTCTATGTGAATTTATATTACATCTTTTTATCTGTTTATATGATAATGGATATTTATGTTGATTCTATACCTTGGAATTTATGAATAATGCTACATAAACATGAGACTATAGATGTGTCTTTGACATATTGGTTTCATACCATTTGGAGATATATCCAGATACGGGATTGTTGGTTCATATGGTAGTTCTACTTTTCATTTTTGAGAAGTTTCCATGCTGTTTTCCATAATGACTGAACATTTTATATTACCACTGACAGTGTGTAGGGGTTCCTGTTTCTCCATATACTTGCTAATACTTATCTTTCATTTTCTTCATAGAAGTGATGTGATATCTCATTGTAGTTTAATTTATATTTTTCTAATAATTGTTGTAATAGTAAGCTTTCCTTAATATACCTATTGGCCATTTATATGTTTTCCTTCAGAAAGTCTATCCAGATTCTTTACTCATTTTAATGGGTTATTTGTTTTATATTGAGTTATTTTAGTTGCTTTTATATTTTGCATATTAACCTTATATTATACACATGCTTTGCAAGTATTTTCACCATTCTGTAGTTTGTATTTTCACTTTTTCAATTGTTCCTTGACTGGGGAGAAGCTTTAGTTTTATGTAATTTCATTTATCTAATTTTGCTTTTGTTGTCTATGCTTTTGGAGTCTTATGTAAAGAATCATTGTTGTGACATAGGACTCTTCCCTTTGTTTTCTTATAGTAATTTTATAGTTTCAGGCCTTACAAGATTTAAATCTTTAATCCATACTTTGTGTTTGTATAACATAGAGGTCTATTTTCATTCTTCAGCATGTTGATATATAGTTTTCTCAACACCATTTATTATTGAAACTGTTGTTTATCCATTGTGCATCTTTGGCACGTGGTCAAAAATCAGTTGAGAATGAATGCATGGATTTATTTATGGTCTCTCTATTCTCTAACATTGATCTATATGTTGTTTTTATGCCTGTATCATGCTGTTTTGATTACTATAGCTATGCAATATATTTTGAAGTCAGGGAGAGTGATGCCTCCAGCTTTAATATTTTTGCTTAAGTTCACTTTTGTTATTCAGAGTCTTCTGTAGCTCCATGAAAACTTCAGGATTTTTTTCCATTTCTGTAAAAAGTAACTATTATGGTTTAGATATGAAAGTCCTCCCAGAAGCTCATGTGATAGACAACACAGCAATGTTCAGAGGTGAATTGATTAGATTAGTACAAGCTCTGAACTCATCAGTGGGTTAATCCATTTGACAGACTATTTATTTGAATTGATTTCTGGGAAGTGATGAAAACTATAGGCAGATGATGGGGATGGTCATGGCTAGAGGAAGTGGGTCTAGAATCATAACCTGGAGGAATATATCTGTCCCTGGATCTTTCCTGATTTTCTCTGTTTCTTGGCTGTCATGAGCTGCAGAGCTTTCTTCCACCATTCCCTTCCACCATATTTCTGCCTTGGAGCCTATTGACCATGGGCTGAATATCTGAAACCCTAAGCCAAAATAAAGCTTTTCTTCTCTAAGTAGTTCTTTTTCTATAAGTTCATAGGGATGAAAAGCTGTTTATCACAGTGCAGTTCAAATTTTAATAGTGATTACATTGAGTCTATAGATCATTTTGGGGTACACCAACATTATAAAAAAACAGTTCTTCAAAAATTTGCAAACACAGGATAGATTTCCATTTTTTTCTTATTCAGTTTATTTCATCATTTTTAATAGTTTATATTGTACAGTTCTCTTATCTCCCTGGTTAAATTTATCCCTAAGTATTTTATTATTTTTTTGCAGTATCACAAATTGCGCAGTTTTCTTGATTTCTTTTTCAAATAATTTGTTATTAGTATATAGAAATACTACTGACTTTTGAATGTTGATTTTTGTCCCCTGAAAGTTTACTGAATTCATTTGTTAGTTTTAACAGTTTTTTTTTTTGAGGGGGGTGAAACTTAGGTTTATTTGTTTGTTTAATATGATTATAGTATCTGCAAATAGTGACAATGTAATTTTTTCCTTTCAAGTTTGGATGACTTTTCATTTGTTTCTCCTACTTATTTGCTCTAACTTGTAGTACTATATGAGCTATGGATTTTTCATATATAGACTTTATTATTTTTGTGCTGAGGTATATTTACTTTATACCTTATTTGTTGAGCGATTTTATCATAACAGGTTATGAAATTTTGACAAGAACTTTTTCTTAGTCTATTGAGATAATGATGTGGTTTTGTTTCTAATTCTGCTAACATGATGTGTCACATATTTAGATTTGGGTATGTTGAACTACCTTTGTGTCCCATGGATAAATCTCATTGGTAATTTATTCTTTTCAGTGCTGGATTTGATTTGCTAATATTTTGTTGAGGATTTTTGCATCCATTTTCATCAGAGATATTCACTTAATTTCCTTTTCTCATAGTGTTCTCATAGGGTTTTGATATCAGGGTAATGCTCGCCTCATGTATTCAATTTGGAAGTATTCTTTCTCAAATTCTTCCTAAAAATTGAAAAGAAAGACTGGTGTTGATTCTCCTTAGACTGTTTGGTATAATTCAGCAGTAAGGTCATTAGGTGTTGGGCTGTTCTTTGATGGAAGACCTTTTGCTGCTGATTCAATTTCCTTATTAGTTATTGATTTGTTCAGGTTTTCTATTTTTTTCATGATTTATTCTTGGATTGTATGTGTCTAGGAATTTATGCATTTCTCCTAGGCTCTTGTATTTATTGTTGTGCAGTGTTTTTTTTTTTGTAGTAATCTGTTATTATCCTTTATAATTCTTTGGTCAGTTATAATGTATCCTCTTTCATTTGTAATTTTATTTAAGCCTTTCTTCTTTGTTGTTATTAATCTAGCTAAAACTTTCTAAGGTTTGTTTCTTTTCAAAAACAGAAAGACACACTCAGTTTTGTTGACATTTTCCATTGTTTTCTTAATCTCAATTTCATTTAGTTTTTGTTCTGATTTTCATCATTTCCTTTCTTTTGATGACTTTAGGGACTTAGTTTGTTATCCTTTTTCTAGTTCCTTTGGGCATAACACTAGGTTGTTTATTTGGGGCCTTTCTTCTTTTTCTTGCAGGTGTTTGTTATTGCAAACTTGCCTCTTACAACTGCTTTTGTTGCAGCCCAAAAGTTTTGGTATAATCTACTCTGATTTTATTTGTCTTAAGATACTTTTAAATTTCTCTTTTAATTTCTTCACTGATCTATTTGTTATTTGAGAGCATGTTTAATTTCATACATGTATAAATTTTTTTGAAATGACTCCATAAGTGATTTCTAGTTTTATAACAATGTGGTCAGAAAATTACTTTATGCGTTTGTTACTTCTTCAATTTGTTAATACTTTTTTCTGTTTGTGCTTGATAAAAATCTATATTATGGTGCTCTTGGATGAAACATTCTATACATGACCGTTAGATCAATTTGGTCTAAGGTATAGTTGAGTCCAATATTTTCTTATTGATATTCTGTATGAATGATCCTTCTATTGCTGAAAGTGAGATATAAAGTTCCATAATTTTATTGTAATCTATGTTTATCTTCATGTCTATTAATATTTGCTTCAGATATTTGGGTACCTTGCTGATGAAAAAAAAAAAAAAATATATATATATATATATATATATATATATTTGTAATTGTTACATCCTATTGATGAATTGGCCCCTTTATATTCCATGAAGACCTTCTTTGTTTTTTTTTTTTTTAATTTTACCATTTATTGATTGTTTGATTTAGATGTTTTTATATATGTTTAAATCTTATTTACATGTTAAATATATCAATTATATAAATATGAACAAACTTAGAAAAACATAGACTTCATTTTAATACTGGTTTTCAGTTGTCAAATTCATAATTCATCATCTGATAAAGAATAAAATTATAGTAAATTCTCAGAAGCTTTGGAAAATGTTTGTTTAGAAAGCATGCCTATGTGATAGGTACTTTTTTTTTAAATTTTTTATTGTTGGTTGTTCAAAACATTACATAGTTCTTGATATATCATATTTCACACTTTGATTCAAGCGGGTTATGAACTCCCATTTTTACCCCATATACAGATTGCAGAATAACATCAGTTACACATCCATTGATTTACATATTGCCATACTAGTGTCTGTTGTGTTCTGCTGCCTTTCCTATCCTCTACTATCCCCCCTCCCCTCCCCTCCCCTCCCCTCCCCTCTTCTCCCCTCTTCTCTCTCTGCCCCCTCTACTG
>NW_025999862.1:6018315-6069670 GCF_001458135.2 Marmota marmota marmota
TACTTTGCAGGCGCAGGCAGCGGCACTGCCCCTCTGCAGGCCTCTGGGGCTGTTCTGCCGGTGGGTCGCAGGTCCGCCTACCTTGGAGGCGCGGGGGGGGCAGCTCTACCCTTCCGCAGGCCGCTGGGCCTGTTCTGTCTGTCGGTTTCAGGTCTGGCCTGTTCTGTTGGTGGTCACAGTTCCGCCTACCTTGCAGGCGCGGGGGAGGGGGGCGGCTCTGCCCCTCAGCAGGCCGCTGGGCCTGTTCTGCGGGTGGTCACAGTTCCGTCTACCTTGCAGGCGCGGGGGGAGGGGGCGGCTCTGCCTCTCAGCAGGCCGCTGCTCCTGTTCTGCAGGTGGGTCGCAGGCCCGCCTACCTTGCAGGAGTGGTTGGCAGCTCTCCCTTCTTTGTTTTAATAGTTTTGATATGAAGTCTGTTTTATTGGATTCAGACATTGCTGCTTTCTCTTGGAATTAATTTGCCTGGAATACCTTTTACCACCCCCTATTTTTCCCTTTCATTTTCATCCATTCAGCCACTCTGTATTTTGATTGAGAATTGAAACCATTTGCATTCAAGATAATTATTGGTAGGTAAGGGCATACTACTGCCATTTTGTTATTTTCTGGTTATTTTTTAGATTTGTTCTGATTCTAGACTTTCTTCCACTGATTGTCTTCTTAAAGCATAGCACTAGAGAAAGGTGATGTTTCTCTAGTGCTATGCTTTAATTCCTTACTCTCCTTCCCTTTATTGTTGCAGTTAGAGGGCTTAGACAGTCTGGACTGGTGTTTATATTAGCAAATGTATGAACCTGGACCTTTAATGTGCAGGGTGGGGCCTGGAACCTAGGTCCAATCTATGGATGTGGCCTTATAACTTTAGTCCACAAGGATGATCCTGTATTCACAGGGACTGGACTGAAGTCTGTGTCCATTTGGGTTCACCTAGAAGTGGGGTAGTCTTTAAGGGTGACTCTGCAGGTATTGAACAGGTGTTGGGATGGATCTGTACCTGGGTTACCTGAGAGGCCTGACTTGATGTGGCAGTAGAACTGAAGCTTGAGTCTGTAGTAATAAGTCTGATTCCTTAGTTCATGTCATCCGTTTTAAAGACTAGGTTTTTTGTTTTGTTTTGTTTTGTTTTTATTGTTGGTGTTTTGGTTCTGAGCCTTAAGGGGTGGTCCCTGGTACTGGAGCTTGGTGTTGGTTGGGTTCTGGGACAGAGTTAAAGTCTCACTCCATACTTCTTAATCTGGGGGCAGTCCTGAGGCCTAGGATTGTGGGGAAAAGCCTTAAGTTTCAGTCTATGGGGGCTGGCCTAGAGACTGATGTTCATGCACTGGTATGGAGGATATGTCCACAAGGACTGACCTTGATCATGGTAGCTGGTCTGGGATCTGGGTTCACAAGGCCATCCTTGAAGGCTAAATCTGGGTATTGATCTGTTGGGGATTAAGGGGATGGACCTGGGCCCTGGTCTCCTGGAATAGGCCTAGATGTTGAGTCTGGTAGAATATTGGCCCCAGTAGCACTCTTGGAATTGAGTAGGCCTGGAGCCTCTGTTCATGGGTGCCAGCCTAGCACTAGGGCCTGAATCCTGCTGCTGGACTAGCTGACCCTGGCTCTGGGCTGGCCTGAAGTTTGAAATGGGCCTGAAGCCTCTTCCTGGGAAACATCCTGAAGACTGGGTCTGAGGGTGCTGGTCTGATGGCTAGGGTTCTGGGATGGTGTGGGTGGACCTAAGTCCTGTACCCATGGGAGCTGGTCTGTGATGGGGAAGTCCAGGGCTTCTGGGACCAGCCTTGTCAATCAGTGAGCCTGCGCCTAAACTATGGGTTCTGATTTAGTGCTGGAGAAGGCCTGAAGCTCAGGGCTACTGTCACTTACCCAGTGCTGGGACTGATCTAGAATTTGAGGCTACTAGGGTCAGCCTGGCAGTTGAGTGAACCCAAAGATTAAGTCTATCAAGAATCCTTGAGCTTGGGACTATAGGATCTGGCCTAATACCAGGGTGAGCCTGGGGTATTAGTCTGTGGGTGCCAGCCTGGAGTCTGAGACCATTATGTCCTGACCAGCACTGGGTCACTTGAACAGATTAGTTTTGGGGTTTAAGGCAAAGTCCAGTACTTCTTTTATCTCAAACCCCAAGGGGAGAGTATTTCTCTCCATGTTGTACTCTCTCCAGTTGGTGCAGGGTGACACAGGTGAATTGTAAAAGTAATGTAAAACTCTTCTTACTACCATTTTAAATGTGTCTTTTCTTGTTGTTGTGTTATAACAAGATTCTGTCATCTCCTGTTTGATTTCCTTAGCTCTTGCAAAATTATTTTTATGTATAGACAATTGTTCAAATTAAAGTTTTAGCAGTGGGATAAGTGGTGGAAAGTCTTAATATGCTATCTTTATAAACCTATACACTATTTCACATTCTAATGTCTACTTTTTCATTTACTTTGCATCTATTCCTTAACATTCTATAATCAGATTTCTGCCAAATCCTCTATTGGAACTATTGCAACATTTGCAACAATTTTTCAGTCACTCCTTCTTTAAGCTTTCCTTTCTTTTGGTATCCATTATGTCACACTATTCTGGTGTTCTTTGTGCTTCTCTGGCCTTTTTCTGTTAATCTGTTTTGTGGATATTTTTCTATTCTCTATGTTAGGGTTCCTTTTAAATTCTATTCCAGACTCTCTTTTAAAGAAAACTATACATTTTCCCAGAGCAACTTTGTGCATCCTTTGACTTAAAATCCCAGCTATAATATGCAGAGAGATTTCAAATACATATCCCCCTAAATCTGTATTCACATTGCTATATCATATAGGTGCACAATAATCAACATGTCTAGAGGAGAACTTGTCATGTTCCTTCTAACTCACAGCCAAACATACCTATTTTCTCATTGCTTCTCGATGAATGGTACTTGTATACATTAACTGGCTTTCCTAACAAAAAGACTAGGATCTTCTTTGCCTGTCTTCAATCTTCTTGGATGTATCTAAACTAATTCTTATAATGTACAGATCTTAATTTGTCAACGCTCACCAGAAAGATTTACAGTGTTCCCCCATTACTATTTGGATAAATTAAGGATCACAAGTCCCCAATCTTCAGGTGGAGTTCATATGTTCAAATCTTTTTTAAAGATCATGGCTGCAATTTACAGAGTATCTTGGGCAAATTTCTTTTGTATAATAATGAGTCATGAGATTCTGAACTGGTGTGGAACTCCATGGGATTAATTTTTTTCTGGTATTTGTTTAATCCTCTGTTAAGTGCTCATTCATTATGGCACACCAGAGTAATTTCTTGCTAAGTGATTTTTCCAATGTCCTTTTCAAGGTTTTCAGTCACTGTTAGAAGCAGGGGGGCTCCTACTCAAGATCAATTGAATCAGAATGCCTGGGAAATGGATTCAAGATGAAATCTTTTGTAAAGCTATTCTAGGGACTCTACTGAGATAGCTGCCAAGGTTTAAACCTATTGGTTGAGAATTGCTTGGCCATGGAAGGATTTATAACAGCAGGGCCAATAAGTTGGAAACATAGAAGTTAAGTGGGCAGAAAAGAATCACATCATATACAAAATTCACTCAATCTTTGAAATTTTTAGCTAACTACCCCAAATTTGTATAAGGTGCTTGTGTCTTTGGCAATGGCTGGGTGGGGAGGGCAGAGTTTAGCTCTCTAAGCCTCATGAGACTGCTTGCCTATTAACCTTTCCTCTAAGCTCATTATCACTTCACCATTAGCTTTTTTAAAATTTTGATTTGTTATATATGACAACAGAATGCATTACCATTCATATTACACATATAGAGCACAATTTTTCATATCTCTGATTGTATACAAAGTAGAGTTACATTCTTCATGTCTTCTTATGTGTACTTAGGGTAATGATGACCATTGCATTCCACCATCTTTTCTACCCCAATGCCCCTTCCCTTTCCCTCCCTCCCCTTTTCCCTTTGATTAAATGAACTCACCATTAGCTTTTCTTCTTAAAAACCAAACCAATAAACAAAAACTAGCCTTCAACTTATTCAAATGTTAATGACAATAGTGAAGGCTTTTATAGTCCCTTTTCCCCAATTAAGCTTAATAATTTCAGCCTGCCTGTCCCCAAAGCACTTTACACACGTACCTGTTTGTGTTTATTTTCCTATATGTGATTTTTTGTTTGTTTGCCTAACAGTTTCTCACTCTGAACTGTGAGATCCTGGAAAGCTGAAAGTGCATTATAAATGCTTAATAACTATTTATTTACTGAATAATCGGGTAAAAAAATCATATAATTCTTTCCTGGTTCATAACATATGCACCTTTTGTCTTAATATCATAATATCTATTCATTATTTTACCAAACATGACATCTTATGTATTAGGTCCCAGGCTAGACACTTATTTCTAATTCACTTTTTAAAAGTCTCATGGACAAAATTCTCTTGGAGTCTCAGGTGCAGTCATAGCATTTTTCTTCCTACTATCACATAATTTATTTTTCAAGAGCCTTCAAGTTCTCCTAAATCATCTTCTTTTATAGAATTTGAGGCC
The DNA here is from genome assembly GCF_001458135.2 of Marmota marmota marmota. NCBI lineage: Eukaryota > Metazoa > Chordata > Mammalia > Rodentia > Sciuridae > Marmota > Marmota marmota. The sequence continues at coordinate 6,022,854 of NW_025999862.1, forward strand.
ATGAACTTAAACTCACCTTTCTCTAAACTTTTTCGAATCCAACATGCCTATATTACTGGCTACTAAAAAAGTCTCTGAAGTTAATAAGGTAATTTTGCTCAGTTTCCATTACTTCAATCACAGATTTTTTTTTTTTTCTGATTGGTTGGCATGGAACTAGAAAAGCACTGCTCTTGTGATTGCCTTTCCATCTGAACAACGTTCTCTCAGTATGCTTTATGTCAATGGGAATCCCATTCTCAGTGAGTGAATGATTGAAGTTCCCTTCGTTGCTCTGTATACCTTTGGTTCCAATTGTGGTTTCTTCTCAGGAAAATCACATCTCTTTCCTCATTTCCTTGACTGGACTTTACAGTATATTCTAATAAAATCAGTTATTTCCATCTCTCCTTTACCTGTAAAAGTAGATGGCCTTAGAAGACTAATAATAACTCAAGATGTGTGTATTTCCATACAGGCACACTGCTATTGATATCTTCCAATATGCTCTACTCCTTCTCCAAATATCAATACTATAATAAAAAAGTTAAAACTTTTATTTCTGGAAAAAAATTATTGGATTTATTGCAGACATACTCTATGATGACTGTATAATTACATTTATCTCTTTGAGCCATAAACCTATATTTTGTTTGTCACCAACTCATCAATTATGCTTTGATGTACACATGGGTGTGCATGCATGCACAAACATATCCAAATATATGGTTTAAATAGATATTCTATTTTCTCATATTAATTTGTATCCTAAATTTATTTATTAGTTTTCTTCCACTGCCACAACATTATCTATTTTTACTTTGCTATGCTGCAACATTTTTCTTTTCTTCTCCACTTTCAAATTATAGTCCCTGTATGGAATTATAGATTAATGCAATTCCTTCAAAATCCCAGCAAAATTTTATAAACATGCTTTCTCTAAATTTATCAGGAAAGGCATATGTCCTAAAGTTGCTAAAATTCTCTAAAAATAGGATAATAAAGTAGAAAAAATTTGATATTGTTTTATTCTGTAGGTGCAATAATCAAGGCAGTGTGTTATTGGTAGACGGATGGATATATAGGTCATTAAAAAAGAATGATGAACCTAGAAATAATCCTATACAACTATGTTTAACTGACTTTTGACAAAGGTACAATACTAATTTAATGGAGAAAGGATAGACTTTTCAACAAATGATGTTGAAAAAATTTGACATTCATAGGCAAAATATTAGTCTCAAATTAAGTCTAACTTTGTACACAAATATAAACTCAGGATGGATAATAGATACGTGCAAAATATAAAGTTATAAAATATTTTTAGAAATAGAAAAATTTTGTGTCTAGGGCTAAGCAAAAAAATTAGACTGCAAAATAAAACATAAAGAATGAAAGGATAAATTGGGCCTCATTATGATTAGAAAAATTACTCTGTGAAAGCCCACGTGCAGAGGATAAAAAGTGCAAGCTAGAGAAAGGGAGAAAATTATTGCATTGTGGTACATACATACCATGGAGTGCCACTCAGTTATAAAAAGGAGAAAAACTATTGATACACACAACAAATTGAATGAATTTCTAGGAAATTATGTGCATGCACACACAAACAATTCCAAAACGTTGCCTACTATATGATTCCACTTATATAACATTTTGAAACAATAAAATGCAGAAATAGAGAACAGAACAGTGATTTTTGTGGGGCACAGGAGTAGGAGGAATGTGTGAGAATAGATAAGGTTATGGTTTTCAGGGGCAGTATTTTGGTGTTGGACCCACTCAGTATCTTTACTGTGGTGGTAAATGCATGAACTTACACACAGATGGTAAAACTGTATAGATCTTTAAACACACACCCTCACACTCAAACACATGCAACAATTAATTCAAGTAAAACTGAAGAAATCTGAAAAATTGGTGTTGATATTGTGGTACTATGGTCTTGAAGAATCTTATTATAGGGAGATAGCGGGCAAAGTGTGCAAAAGATGTGTCTGTATCATTTCTTATAATTGCAAAGAATATTCAGTTATCTCAACAAAGATTTTAATTAAAACTTATTTCAGATAATTGTCTAATGGCATATTTGTGGAAACATTACAATTTTGACATTTGCTTTTTGTGGAGCCATTAGTATACAACTTATACTTACTTCTTTGTATAAAATTTATTTGAATGCTTCATATGTATCATGATTTTTCAAATATTTGAAAGTAGAATAATATAAAAGATCAATGTGAAATAAAAATAACAGGATATGTGTATTTTATATAATAGTCAATTTTGAATTCATGAGGCTAGAATATACTTATAATAATTGTTGCAGTGAATTAATGACCATTGATTTGGAGCAGAGAAAGTTTACAATACAGTATTTGTTAAACATTTTATGTGTGGCTCAGACCAACAATAGGGCAAGATATATGGAATTTTGTCAAATAGTTATAAAAAGAGATGGCCACTTTCCTAACTAGATACCTATCCCATCTGAATGGTTTGGTAATGATAATATCAACTCTACCAGAAATAAGAAAATATTCATAAATAGTCTCAAATACATATTTTATGATGACATTATAACTATGCTCACAAAATTTTAAAGGTACAAAATAAATGTTGGTAAGAGTAGACTCCATTAAGAAATGAAGGTATGAAGTCCGTTAATACCATGCTCCCAGTCTCAAGGACTTCAATTACCCAGAAAAGTAGAGTTGCTTACTTCATGTCTAAAATTAAATATATCACATTCAGCATAGAGTTGAGGAAGAAAACGTTTTCTACTTGGAAGTAAAATTTAGTTTGATATAAAAATAAAATACAATCACAATTGATATTTGAAAGATATATATATATATATTTTAACTGACTACAATTTTGGATGATTTGTTATTCTTTATTAGCTAACCTGAACACTTAGTTTAGCTTTGTTCTAATCTGATCCTTGTTTTCATCTGATCTCTCTATATTTATCTCTGTCATCTATCTATTAATATCTTCACCTCCTCTATTAAGCTTCCCTTTATAGGGAAAATTTAAAAAGATGTTTTCAATGTTCTGCTTAAAGAGCCGACCTAGGAACAAGTACTTCTACAGTAACCATTGGAATTTATCAGGCTTTCTGGAATTCTAAAGCAGGGCCTTTGATGGTTAGATTTTGAATTTTTCATGTTAAAGAAGAAACCACAAAAGGATGCCACTGCAGAAATAATAAATTAAGTATTTAATGTTGTGCTAATAAACTTCTTTCTGCCCCTTATTCTCTAATGTATGCTCACAAAGGCTTATTGTTAACTGTGGGCTTTCAAAGTATTACAGGAATGTTTATTATATGTACTTTTGAAAATGGCAGGCATTTATATTTATCACCCTGTTTGGAAATGTTTCTAGCCAAGGGAATAGTTGAGCTCAGGTAAACACACAGGAGCTTGTATTACAGTTATAGTACACTGAATAGCAGTGGTAGGTTAAGTGCATTCTAGCAAATTGAAAAGTGGAGATATGCCAATGCCAAATATCTTGGCAGCAATTCAGACACTGCAACATTCTGCACAACTGGTGTGTAGGGTGAGTAATTTTCTACCTGACCTGATAATTTTCTGTGAATAGATTCAGGTATTGCTTAAATGACCTAGTCATATTTTCTCAGTGGAGGGAATGTGTAACATATGATATCAGTGTGTGTGTGTGTGTGTGTGTGTACGCTCATGCATGCATGTGTGTATGTTTTAAAGAAATATCAGCATTTTTATTGCAGACTTTTCTAAAGGAAATGAGAATTTCAGTTTTCTATCAGCTCAGGCTGTTGTAACTTAAATTACATATGGGAAATTCAGGATAGATGATTCTGGCTCAAAGAATATGTAGAAATAAGCTACTTTCCTGACTGCTTGCATTTTATCTGCATATCATGACACTGAAGTGTGAGCTATGTGCTGCCCATTTACCTGCGAAGGTCCTTTTTTATAGAAGGAGGCAACCAGTACAAATAAGTTTTCAAATCTTACCTAGAGCTGGCATTTTTAGTTTTACTTATAATTCCAAGTATGTCCTTTGTAGCTTTCCCTTATTTACAGAGTCCCTGCAGGTTATAAGAAATATTTGGCACACATTTTGAAATACTTTTAACAAAGGGACAATGTTGCTGACTATTAACTATTTACCAAATACATTTCTATGGTGTTCCACAAACTAATCCTGAGGCTTTCTCTAAGTTTTTGTGATGATAAAACAAAGCAGTGTGCACATGTTAAATGTTTTAAATAAAGTCATTAACTTTTCAAATTTAAAAAGACACATTTTTTCAAAAATCAGATGATACCTAAGATAAATCATAGGTGTTCCTGTTATCTATGGATGCATATCAAATCATCCTAAAATGTATTGTTTTTAAAAAACAGCATCATTTATTATCTTGTATAGTTTCTGTGGGTTAGGAGTAGTTATAAGCTCTGTCCTAGATTCTTGGTGAAGGAGAATAAATCCTACCCTTCAGTGGAAACAGTGTTAGACCTTTTTTTGAAGAGATCATATGGAATGCAGTATTTATTTAGGAGGCCATTTTTAGAAAATGTAAGATGCCTCAATAGGCAAATTTATTTTTCTATAATAATGTTTTACAAGTCTTGTGGCTTCATCAATTATATATATATGTGTGTGTGTGTGTGTGTGTATAGTTGTGTAATTGGATTTATATATTTAAATTTATTATTAGTTTATACTGTAAGAGCTCTATTAAATCCTCTCTTCTTTGCGGATGCATCATCTCCCAGCGCTGGGAATGTCTTTAACCACCCTTAGCTTAGACCCTCACTAGGAATTGCCCTTGGTTAGGAGTGATATGGCATCAAAAATATTTCTTATCAGGCATGGTAACACACATCTGTGATCCCAGCAGCTCAGAAAGCTAAGGCAGCAGGATCACAAGTTCAAGGACAGCTGTAGCAAATTAACAAGGTCCTAAGCAATTTAGAAAGACCCTGTCTCTCAAAATAAAAAAAATAAATAAATAAAGGACTGGAGATGTGGCTCAATGGTTAAGCATCCCTGGGCTCAATCCCTACTACTAAACAAACAAACAAAAAAGTATTTCTCAACAGCCTAAAGTCATTTTTCAAAGGATTTATTTGAAAGACTTTAACTTTCCTTTCTAAGGATAGGTCACAATTATACAATAGTTTTATACAACAGTTCCATTTCTTTGCTGTTTTGAACAGTACTGCACTATACACATACAAAATAGGATTGTATAAAAAGAGAAGCTCTCTTGCAACGTGGTTAAAGCTGAGATCCTACTTGTTCTGTTTGGTACCCTGGAGTCTAGATGGCCTTTCAAAATTGCACAAATTGAGGAAAGGTGACTGGGCCTTTGTATCACTAGGTCAGCCTGTCACTAGTTGTGAGTATCCCCTGGGAAGGAGCACCACCTTGGGGAAAGTAGTTTCCTACAACCAAGGGCAATTCCTAGTGAGGGTCTAAGCTAGGAGTGGTCAAAAGAAGACATTCCCAGCATCTGGGAGATGGCACATCCATTCTGAAGAGGGGATTTAGTAGAGCTCTTACAGTATGCACTAATGTGGTAAGAAAGAAAAAAGAAAATGACTAGAAAGTAGGCAATTAGTGATCCAACTTACTACAATGACAGTATGTATTTATGCATTTGTATTTATGTTTTCTAAATATTTTATATTCATCACCTATTTTTAAAGCTATTAGACTTTTAAAATGTTTTAGTGTATTATACACAATAAGTATGTTCATTTTGATATTATCAGATATACATGGGGTATATTTATCAGATATACACGGGGTATAATTAGCTCCATTTTTGTCTCCAATATTTCCTCTTCCCTCCCCAACTTTTTCACCTTGTTTCTCTTTCTTTTCTCTACTGGTCTCCCTTCTATTTAGTTATTGTTTTTTTTATTGGTGCTTTAGAGATAAAGGTGAAAGTCTCTGTGGTATATTCATGTATGTGCATAGCATAATTTGGTTAACTTTGTTCCATAGTTTCTCTGCTTTTCCTATGCCTTCTCCTTCCACCTGTTATTCTCTTCCTCTATTCTACTGATCTCCCTTCTTCTTGTAATTCTTTTTTTTTCCCTTAAGGTAGGGTTGTGTCTGTGTGTGTGCATGTATATGCAGAGAGTTTTCCCATAGTGTAGTAGAAATTGTAAATTGTAGGAAAGTCTTCCAGTTACTAGGAATTTTATATAACTACAGAGAGAAATCAAAAGTGTCTTATACGATGTCAAAAAAGATGACTTGGTAAATGTATTAGTGTCATTTCTGCTTTCATATACATACTTATTTAATCATAAAGTGACACAGTATTAGAATGAATCTTGTTACAGATTACTTGTTACTATCTTTTTAAACTAGTTATGAAATCCCCAAGAAGAATGCATGCATAATGACTTCTAAATAGATCATTTAAGCTTTATTTTTTCCTTCAGAATTTGAAGGAGTGTAGATATAGAAGGATTTTAAATTTATAACATTAAGCAATACTCTAAGATATGTGATGTATTTCCGCTAGTCTGACATTGAGGGGACTACTTGAGGTTGAAAGCAAGACTTTCAGACCCTTAGAGTTTAGTCATATCTTTATAAAAAATGCTATAAATAAAATACAAGATAACAATAAAGAAAGTCAAATCTGTCTGGATCCCAACATTGATACCACAATTTATGCTTTTTAAAAATCATACTGCTGGGCTGGGGCTGTAGCTCAGTGGTAGAGCGCCTGCCTCACACATGTGAGGCACTGGGTTTGATCCTCAGCACCACATAAATAAATGAATAAATAAAGATATTGTGTCCATCTACAACTAAAAAAAAGATTTAAAAAAAGTAATCATATTGCTTCATGTATCCATAGAGAAATCTCCATTTCCTCTATACCTAGTAACAGAGCAAGGGTAAACCTGAACATTTTACTGAAACTACCAGGGAAATTGCCATTGTGACTAGGGCAGAGATCTTGAAGTAATGAGAATTTTTCTTTCAAAATTATCTTAAATACTTACTGAAACTCATAATATTTAGCTGGATAAGCAGTTATAATTAATTACTTTGTCTATGGCTTAACTAATCTACCACAACATTTGAGACTTGCCCCTTAGGACATCATGGCTCCCAAAACAGTGATTTCTGGTACACTTATTGCATTATAACAAAATAGTCTGCTATTCAATTTACTAAATATAGATGTAAAACTAGCCCCTGGCTCACTGACTCTATTAACAAAGCAACTGGAAATGAATTATTCACCAACAGAGAAAGCAAACAAATATGATATCTTTGCAATGCCAAGAGAAAAGAATCCATGTTATGTATACATTTTGTTTCATATACCATAGAGTGATGGGAAAAGATGAAAATGAGAAGAAAAGTATGAGGGGATTTTTGTGTCTGGAGGCAAGAAGAATTGGTGAGAAAAAAAGAAATTGTGTGAGGAGGGAGGAAAAAAAGAGAAAATGATCATTTAGAGCCCAGAAATCAGTAAGGTAGCTCTCAACTGTGGTGTCTGGAGATTCAATAAAGGACCAGCTATGATTATGTTAATATATTGATTATGTTCAGACTGAGGGTTCAATTTAAGAGAAGATGATAGGATGAGCAATGAAAAAAAGAGGGCAAGGAAGATAAATGGAGGAGAATAGTGGGGACTGTCATTAGTGTACTTATGAGAAAAGAAAAAGCAATATATTTTGAAGTCCATTCCTAGAGGAGGAGGGGAAACTATATCAGTTTGAAATTAATAGGCTGAATAGAATGTGCTGGGAGAGACATCCAGAATTACACTTGAGTTGCCAGTGACCCTTAGAGATGTCTGAAAAGTAAATTTAAAAGCAAGCCATTTGCAGGAAAGGTTGCTAGTTCTTAATAAGATAACTCAGCATTTGGGATGATATTATGAACAAAGAATACAAGAGGGATTTTCTGAACCAAAAGCCCCTGCGCAGGACACCTAGAATGGCATTGCTTTAACTTAAGCTTTTTCTTGGAAATGTGAGAAGTGGTGCAGCTGACAGTCTTGTCTTGTTTCTCCACTGCTGGAGGTGATAATGAGCAATAAGGGTCCAAAGGGTAGCCTGCTGGAAGAAAGAGAAGCACTGTTCCTGGACAAACAGCATAATTAGCCCTCAAGTAATTCTGTCATGGCTGTAGCTTTGTGCAGGGACTACAGCTGCCCATTAGTGTTAATTAACCAACAGGAGAGATACAAGGTGTGAGTGTGCTTTCCAATGTGTGCAGCCAGAGAAGGAGGAATCTACAGTAGTCAGAACCTGAAGGTGAGGTAGACTGTAACTGCAGCCACAAGAAAATGGACTGGGCTTTGATTTGGCATTCTCTGATTTTGGTTACTAAGCATCCAGGGCACTTTGTACTCTCCTTTCTGTCCCAAGGGAGAGGTACTCATTAAGGTTACCATCTCATAGGTGAGAAAGCCCAGCCTCTGCCCTCTAGAGCCAGGAAAGGAAGCAACCTGTCTCTTGACTTTTGGAACAAAACTGCATACCCTGAGCAAGGCCAGAACACTGTGGGATTTCTTTCTTAAGAGGCTGAGCATGACAATGTTTTGAAAGGCTCCAGGTGCACTGAAAGCAAGCCAGCTTCCTGAAATAGGGTCAAGAACTGGACGAGATCATATAAAATGCCCTCCAACACCCTTGGCTCTGATTCAAGGCCTTGAAGCAGTGCTGGTGAGAATCCAACCCTGGCTTGGGCAGCCGTGGCGCCATGTGGCTGATATATGTGGAGTTACACTCAATATAGCACTGCTTTCTTGAAATTGTATTCACATTGTACATTACTTGAAATAAGAACTGAACACACCTAAATACAGGAAAAAATAATATTTCTGTAAAGATAGAAATGGAATATCATACAATGTAGATTTCTATATATTTTGAATAACAATTTTATTAGCCATTCACTACTTATTAAATACAATTTTTATTTTATCTAGAATTTCTCATTTATTTTATCTGGAATTCTGATACTGAAACTTATTAAAACTCTCATGATTCCTATTAACAAAATTTTAACACTTCCTTATAGTGTTTAAAAACCGTTCATTTGAAATAAAGAAACTTTCTTTAGACTCAAACTATCCAGTTAAAAAGTTAAAACTTCATTGTACTATTTCCTTGTTCTAAAAACCATTGAAATTTAGCATTGTACTAATTTTATATCATATTATTCACTGTCATTTAAAATTCCCATATAAATAGCTCTAAATGTTTTCTGTGCTCACATCTAAATTGTTCATTTCTTTTAGGTAGGGAATTATTGTTTGCCCATCTTCTCCTCTTCCTTAAGTGCCTAAGTCTTCCTCCTTGAAATATGAGATATAATAATATTTGTGGGTATTATTGTCTTTTAACCTCTGTGATCAAGTCAATATAGATATTTGCAGAAGAGACAATGTAAAAAATACTATTAGCAATGTTGGCTTAAATTCATTCAATTTAACGAAAGCATCTGTTGGTTGCAAAGTCAAAGTACCAAAAACGTGGGTAAGATGGTTTCAATCCTCAAGGACTTCACAGTTTAAACTTGTGTAAATAGAATCGATATCTTTGTTTGTTGTAATTATGCAAGGTTAGTAAAATAAGCTCTGCTTTCTTCCCCCTCCTCCTTTCTAGAGCTATTGGGAACCATTAGAAGTATTAGGGACATGGCCAAGATTACATGGAAAGTGTCTTATATCCTCCAGTAGCCACCACCACTTACAGTATGGGCCCAACATTTCAATGTGCTATCACATAATTATCATATCCCCTATCACATAATTATCTACTCTCCACTTTTAATCAAATAATTTAAATCTAGATCACATTCGAGGAACCTTTAGAGGGTTCAGTGAATCTAAGAATGAGGGAATATAGGAATCGTGGAACTTAGTATACAGGTATGCATGTTTTTGTATATATCATATATATATATATATGCTTGCCCTACACCCATTCCACACACATGTTATACACACACTGCCATACCCACACTATCCTTTCAAAATTTTTTACTTACTATGGATCATTTATTCCCAGAAACCAGAGTCTATCTATATATGGGATTATAATTGTAGTAAATTTATAGTTTGTTTACCTATGTGTCTCAAAGTTACAACATAGACAGATGCCTGAAAGAAAAGGTCATTTTTCTGATAGCTTCCAAATATAAGCTTTTAGACAATGGGTTGCCAACTGTCATTCTATTCATAAATATGTTCTTTTATGAAAATAAGAGATGTAACTGGGTGTGGATTAATTGATTGGTTAGAGAATCAGATAGTCTTGAGTGTCCCTTCAATATCCAAGAAGGTTACATAATTACAGTACAATTAACTTTGCAATATGACATCTGTTTCCATGATTGCAATTTGACTAGGACAACATGTATAAAACATGTTGGTTCAGAATTAAACTCACTGAAAACTTATATTGTCTTTAGCATATTGTCTCTCTTAAAGAAAAATCAGTTATTTTTCTGCCATGGGGAGATTATATCACTGATCATAAAACTGTTTTGAAATTTGATGTCAATTTCAATGATGATAAAGACCAGTTATAGTATTTTGGGCATCTGCCCTTTACACACTGACCCTACTAATAAAATTTTATTGTGCTTGCATGCCTCGTATTTATGTTTGACCTCAGCAGACAGCAAAGTATAATGCTAGTTTAGGAAGCAACACTTAAATCTTTTTGTCTTTAATTTATAGTTTAGATTTCTTTTATCTCTTTAGTAGTGAAATGGATTTTATTTGATACTGGTTATTTTATTTAATTTATTTGGCAAGTGGCACATATTTTTTAGTCTTTGTCGATTCTGAAGTGAATGATAGCTTAATTTAGAGAGGGACCTTGAAGAAACTCTCTAGCTGGTTTTACCATTATAATTTACCTCATGCATCACTATGGGTATGTGCATTAACATACAATTATATACTGTTCTAAAATAAAAGAAGGGAAATATGTCTGGCAAGCTGAAACTCTTACATTATTATACATATCAGGCCTCAATTAGAGCGATGGAACATACATTCCTCATGATTTATTGAAAGCAACACTGTAATACTCAAACATGTTTGACTCCTGTGTATGCCTGTGTATATGTATTTGTTTGCATCTCATTTGTTTCTTTTGTGAAGACACATACTGACACAACATACTGATGCCTGCTTTTCAGAACAACATTGACATATGTCCGCTTAGACAAATGAATATTTTCATCTTTAATGACTCATTTGAAAGGAACAAGAATTTAAGATTAAAATTTGAATAGAGTAGGAGAATGTGTATAAGACTGAAATATAGGACCATATCATAATTCTTCAGAAAAGAGAATCATTACCTTTTATTTACAGCAGACAGACAGATGGACACACCCACACTCATAAACACATACACACACACATCATCTATGAAAAATATGTAGTACTCCAAACAAATTGAATTTTAATTCTTTATTAAGATCACTTTTGTGTGTTCTTATTTTGTTATTGACAATAAGTTTTAATTTACTTATTTTTTGCTATTCTAAATTTTTAAAAAAGGTTAAATGAGTGTCCGATTACCCTATAGTGAAGTAACAACTATATGTATGAATTACAATTTTAAATATAATAGCCTATGAAACAATAAAAACTACTTTCTACCCAGAAATATTTCTGTCAATGAATATCTGTATTTTCTGAAAATATTTTAATTTAAAATATTTTAATTCATTCTGGGTTTCAGGCTTTGCAGTAAGTGTTATCACTTATTGATATTAAAAATTCAGCTGGTGGCATTACTACTCCAGACCTTCAACTAACTTACAGAGCAATAGTAACAAAAACAGCATGATATTGGCACTGAAATAGACCTGTAGACCAATGGTACAGAATAGAGGACACAGAGACTAACCCACAAAATTACAATTATCTTATATTAGACAAAGGTGCCAAAAATAGACATTGGAGAAAAGACAGCCTCTTCAACAAATAGTGCTGAGAAAACTGGAAATACATATGAAACAAAATGAACTTAAACCTGTATCTCTCACCACGCACAAAACTCAACTCAAAGTAGATCAAGGACCTAGGAATTAAACCAGAGACCTTGTCTAATGGAAGAAAATGTAGGCCCAAATCTCCATCATATCATATTAGGCCCTGACTTCCTTAATAAGATTTCTGTAGCACAAGAATTAAAACCAAGAATCAATAAATGGGATAGATTCAAACAAAAAAGCTTCTTCTCAGCAAAAGAAACAATCAGTGAGGTGAATAGAGAGCCTACAGAATGGGAGCAAATCTTTACCACAAGCATATCAGATAGAGCACTAATCTCTAGGATATATAAAGCACTCAAAAATCTTAACACCAAACAAACAAATAACCCAAACAATAAATGGGCCAACGACCTGAACAGACACTTCTCAGAAGGTGATATACAATCAATCAACAAACATATGAAAAAATGTTCAACATCTCTAGCAGTTAGAGAAATGCAAATCAAAACTACTTTAATATTTCATCTCACTCCAGTCAGAATGGCAGCTATCAAGAACACAAACAACAATAAGTGTTGGCAAGGATGTGGGGGAAAGGGCACACTCATACATTGCTGGTGATACTGCAAATTGGTGAAACCAATCTGGAAAACAGTATGGAGATTCCTTGGAAAACTGAGAATGGAACCACCATTTGACCTAACTATCCCACTCCTTGGTTTATACCCAAAGTACTTAAAAACAGCATTATACAGGGACACAGACATATCATGCTTATAGCAGCACAATTCACAATAGCTAAATTGCACTTCAGTAGATGACTGGCTAGGGAAACTTTGGTATATACACCCAGGGGAACATTACTCAACATTAAAAGAGAATAAAATCATGGCATTTGCAGGTAAATGGATGGAGTTGGAGAATATAATACTAAGTGAAGTAAGCCAATCACCAAAACCCAAATGCAGAAAGTTTTCTCTGATATAAGGAGGCTGATTCATAGTGGGGTTGGGAGGGGGAGCACGAAAAGATTAGACAAACTATAGATAGGGCAAAGGGGAGGGAAGGAAAGAGAGGGGAAAATGGGGTAGGAAAGATGGTGGAATGAGTTAGACATCATTATCCTAAGTTCATATATGAAGATACGAATGGTGTGAAAATACTTGTGTACAATCAGTGACTTGAAAAATTGTGCTCTATATGTGTAATATGAAATTAATTGTATTCTGCCATCATGTATGATAAATTAGAATAAATAAATAATTTAATAAAAAATGTTTGCATGCAGGCTTAGAAAATTTTATTCTCTTCCAAATGAAAATTATTTTATTTCTGACTGCAGAAGTGATTCTAGTTATAATAAGCCAGATTAAAAATGTTTTTAAAAAGAAAATAGAAAGTTAAATTCACCACGATTCCCCTCAGAAAGAACCATTTACCATTTTAGTAAAGATTATTTTAGATGTCACACTCTATACATATACATACACACAAATTTATCATCTTAATTAATGCAATCATTATGTCCTGATTTACTGATCATTCATGTTTTCATGTCATTACATATAGAACTACTTTATTGATCACTTTATAAATTAAAGAACAAATTTCACTATTAATAAAGTAAAAAATACTTAGAAAAATTTCATCCAAAGTAGCAATATGTGGTTATTTCTCTTTAAAGAAATAATATTTGTTTTCCCCATATAACTCACCTTAATATTTGACATTTAATTATATTCGCCCTACTGTGCCATAGAAGAACAGAACTTATTAAATAATAATATATATAATTTAAAGTGAAAAAACAGAATTTATATGAAGTGCAATTATATTTAAACTATAAATATGTTTAAATATAATTGCACTTCATATAAATTCTGTTTTTTCACTTTAAATTATATATATATATTATTATTTAATAAGTTCTGTTCTTCTATGGCACAGTAGGGCGAATATAATTAACAACAATGCATTATATATCTCAGAAGGGAGGAATTCCAATGTACTCACCATAAAAAAAATGTAAAAATTAAGGGTAAATGGACATGCTACGTGTCCTGAATTGATCACTACCCAATGTAAACTTGAACCAAACAACATCACATTGTACCACATAAATGTGTAAATATTATGTGGATCATAAAATTAATAAAAATTATATACTTGACATTTTATATCAGAAGAAAATTTTGTTCTTTTTTACAGAATTACATAATTTATCCTCCACTGATAAACACTTAAGTTCCTTTTCACTTTAACAAATAATTTTTTCCTGTGGCTATATATTTGTTTCCATATGCAAGGATTTCCGAAGGACAGGTTACATTAAATCGTATTACTGCCATTATGCCCATTTTCAATTTTCATACGTGAAGTTAAGTTGCCTTCAGAAAAGTTGGTCATTTACATTCCAATTGCTTCCTCATTTCCTTAGCAATACTGTGTGTATTCAACTTTTAAAATGTTGTTAGTCTGGCACCCAAATCATTTTCTTGTTTTAAGTGCATTTAATAGGTCAAGAAGTAGATTGGTAATCTTATCATGAATTCATTGGTCATTTTATTTCTTATGTAAAGTATGTATTTAAATTTATTTCTCTTTTTAGTGTTATCTTTTTCTTATTCATATTTAGAGGCTATCTATACCTATGGATAATAATTTTTGTTGTATGTATAACATTTTGGTTCATCTTTTAGGTTTCTATTTTACATACTTTCAATATTATGACATTCAAAAAATGTTATTTAGTATGTAAGCCAGTCTTTTTACATACATTGAACTTCTCTCACTGAAGTAGTCAATTGAGACACCACCAACATTGTTTCCCATTAATCTGAGAAGCACTACATTTTTGTGGCTTAATTATTAGTATGTTATACTTTCCTTAAATATTTTGTTAGTTGCCTCAGCTAGCCTTTTTACATACGCTTCCAGATGTACATTAAAGGAAATCTAAGAGAATTGTAAGAGTTTTATTTTTCTGATATTAAAAGTTACTTAATAAAGACTTGTTTCCATTAAAAAAAAAGAAATCTAAATTTGACATAGACCTATTAACTCAAGAAACAAATTTAGTTTGAGTTGATATTTTATTTTACCATATTGAGTTTTCTTATCCCTAAATATGATATTTCTACCCATTCTTTCAGTCCCTCTTTCACACAAGTAAACTTTCTTTGTTTATGTAATTAAAATTTAATAATACAAGCTTAGGCTCATGTACCTATAATTGTTGCCATTCCTTAGTATGTATATATTGCTATGAAATTTATATAATTGGTTGCTATTATGTCAGAAATTTCATTATTACTCTTATTTGGTTTCTATCTGATATATAGAAAAATGCTTTATAGTTTACCCTATATAAATCAATGTTACTAACAGTTGGTAGTGACAACAGCATTTCAGATAATCTTGCATTCCTTAAGTAGGCAATTTTGTTGCATGGGAATAAAAATCATGATTTCCCCTTTCTTTACAAAATTTTTACCTATCATTTGTTTTTAGGTTCATTCATATTGACTAAAAAATTGAATATAATATTAACTAATCTTTGTAATAATGGGAATGTTTATCTTCATCTTGACTTTTGAGCATGATATTTACTGTAAATTTATGGAATTTTTTTTGTTTTAAGTAAGGAATAAATCCTTCTATTCATAGTTCATGCTTTAATATGAACAGGCATAACACTGCTACCATGCTTTTCCAAACTCCAATGAAATCTGGCAAAACAAGGAATTTTATTATTACATTTCCTAATCATGAACCATTTTTTTTTGTTTACAGCTACATTGTCTTGCTCCACTACTGTTCTTTTATTACACAATTGCATTTAAGTAATATTTTATTTATAAATTTATGTTTAAATTAATAACAAATTTCCATGATCACTCTGTCCCCTAGTTTTGTTATCACATATGAAGTAAAGCACAATGTTTGAAATGGAAGAGAGTTTAAAAATAAAATTAATCTATTTTTCATCATGTAGAAAGATAAATTATGGTTTAGATCAAGGATATCCCCCATAAAACTCATGTGTTAAGCAATGCAGGAATGTTCATAGGTAAAATAATTAGATTATGAGAACTATAATCTCACAGTAGATTTATTCATTTGATGGATTAATAATTTGAATGGTGGTAACTGTAGGCAGGTGGGGGCATGGCCAATGAAAGTAGGCATTGGCCTGGACTGTATCTGCCCATGACCCCTTCGTTTCTTTGCTTTCTCTCTGCTATGAGCAAAGCAGCTTTCCTCTGCTCTGCCCTTCCACCATGATGTTCTGCCTCACCACAGGTTAAGAGCAATGGAGTCAGGAAACTGTGGACGGAACCTGTGAATCCCTGACCCCCAAATCAATGTGTTCCTCTCTAAGTTGTCCTTGTCAGGTCTTTGGGTCACAATGTTGAAAAGCTGACTAATATAATATCCAAAGATAAAGAGATAAATTCCATGAAACAAATTATCAGAGAAAGGATTGTGTGATTTAGGATTTACAAAGCTTGGAGGGTAATTTGAAATGCAAAGTTCAAGAAAACTTGAAGTTCCTTTGTAATAATTTTTCTTCATGAGACACTTTAACTATCCTTGTTCTATGAGGCTATTACATCTAACTTCCCATTATACTCAGAGATTTTGGTTTTACGGACTGACCCTTTCCCATGTTCATTTAAATATATTGTGCTTCTTGCAATTTACTTCCAGTGTATTTGATTATGATTTTTTTCTGACAGTTCCCAGCCCATGTTATAGGTGCATAATCAATATTTGTTACACAATAAAATTGTTTCCTGTACCTTGCTATGTACTTTTATAGCACAGTTATATTGGTTAGATATTCATTCTACAGAACTCATCTAAGTCATGGTCATTTCTTGTTGCTACCAGGGGCAGCAGATCAAAATGGCACTCTTCCACCAGGAGAAATGAAATGCTGACTTGTTTAGCAAGAGGTTATTGGGTGCCAACATTGAGAAATCACAGACCTTCTTCTGCAATTTTCAGACTCAGTCCTAGTCCTCTGAGCTGGGATTTCTTAGAAGCAAAGCATATATTAGGTTCTTAAAAAAAAAAAAAGAAAGAAAGAAAAGAAAAGAAAAACAACACTAAAATCTGGGGTTTGTTGACAGGATCTACTGCACCTCATTCCATCTGCCACACTCTCCAGCATTTGGCAGCCAGCTTGGGTCTTTGAAGAGTTATTTTACTTGATTAAAAATAAATAAATTAAAAGCTAAATTGGGAGCTATGCAGCAGTTCTCAATTTGATATCTTAAGTGAAAGTAAAACTTGAAAGAAGTTACTCCCCAAGCCTTGTTAAGTATGATGGCCAAACTAGAAGAAAAGCATGTTACTTCTCTTTGAAGTCCAGCTGTCTAAACCTTTGTGGAATATTGCCATGAATTTCAAAAGGAAATTTCATCCTCCTGTCTCTCTTGTCCTGATTTTCTGCTGCTGTCTTCTCCCTCCAGACTCCGTTTCTCTTTCTCTTATCTCATCTTCATCTAAGATGATACGTTATTAAACCTACTGGCTTATGCATCCATTCATTGAATCATTCACTGAAAAACTATTTATTGATTGGCTACCAAAGATCAGATACTAGGCACGGTGGGATAAATGTTGAGGGAAAATAAATCACAGATTTCTAAGTGAGGAAGATGGGCACTAATCAAAACAACTCCCCAGTGAATGTATAATTATAAACTGAGAATCATACTCTGACTTAGGCAGATGGAGATCCCAGGGATCCCGTGGGGTATACTATCAGTGAAAAACTTTTCAAGGAATTTCTTTTCAAGAGATATATGATGGATTGCCATTAAAAAGGTCTAAATGGTATGAGGTAGCAGTAAAGAAGAGAGAAAGCACTGTAGGCTAGAAAGTGCAAATGTCATATAACAGAAAGAAATATTGTTATGCTTTGGATGTGGTATCTCCCAAAAGTTCACATGTGAGATAATTCAAGAAGGTTCAGAGGAGAAATGATTGAGCTGTAAGAGTCTTAACCCAATCAGTGAATTAATTCCCTGATTGGTATTAACGGAATGGTAACCAAAGTGGAAGAGGTGGGGCATGGATTTGGGGTATATTTGTATCTGGCAAGTGGAGACCTCTCTCTCTCTCTCTGCTTTCTGATCAACATGTGAGCTTGTTCCCTCTGCCTCACTCTTCCACCGTGATGTTCTGCCTTACCTTGAGCCCTGGGGACTGAAGCCTACTATCTATGGACTAAGACCTCTGAAACCATAAACCTTCAAATAAACTTTTCCTCCTCTACAGTGGTTTTGTTTGGGTCATTTAGTCACAATAGTGAAAAAAAAATGACTAAAACAAACATTGATATCTCTAAATAGCTTTATATAACTAAAGCAAAGAAAGTAAAACAACTATGCAAAGTGAGCCTTGAACCAGACTATACAGAACCTTAGAGGAAGGGAGTATGATATGGGCATTAAGATGGTGATAGCAGAATCAAATTTGCATTTGGAAAAAAATGATGATAGCACTATTCTGAACATATAATAGAGGAAGCACAATTTCTGACTCCCCCCCCGCCCCTGAAAAAATAGCTTCAACAGGACACAAGAGTAAATGTTTTTAAAAGGTTGATAGCTTACCTATGGTGAAGAATTAAAAAAGAGTGTATGGGGGCTGGGATTGTGGCTCAGTGGTATAGCGCTCACCTAGCAAGGGCAGGACCTGGGTTCAATCCTCAGCACCACATAAAAATAAAGGCATTGTGTTGTGTCCATCTACACCTAAAAAATATTTTTAAAAAAAGAGTGTATGATTCAAGAAGTGATTAAGAGGTGATATTAAAAGATATGGATATATATGAGAATGAGAAAGTGTGCATTGTGTGGGAAATCTGTTAATCTCTGCTTTGAATCGCAAGGTGCATGAGGTTACCTTGACACATGCACAGTCCTGTGTCTATGCTAATGTGACAATCATTTCAGCCAAAGACACTAACAATAATTAACATGGTTTTTGTGTGGCTGAATTGGTTCATATTTCCCAGGACTATCTCAGCATTTGTTATTTGATAACATCTCCTTGAAATCTCTCTCTTCCTGATTTCCGTGACATCACAGTAGTATGTGTAACCTCTATTTCTGGCCACCTTTTCTAAGTCTCACTGCAGAATTATCCACTTCTACATGCCTAATATTATTGGTATCTTAGCCTTCTAAGAATATTTATTCCCTATATTGTAACAGCCAAATACTACGATTAGCTAGTTACTTCCTAAGTAATATCTCCTCTGTAGACCCTTGCTTGGTATTGGTAATATGTACTTATATATCTCAATGGCATCTCAAACTCAAACTATCTAGTCTAACTCTTGATGATACATGAACTCAAAGAACTTTCAGTATTCTTTCCACTGGTGATTTATCCGGTAACTTTCAAATTTTGCTACTTAGTAATGTGCCCAAGGGACATGGACCTCTCTTTTACTTCTTTATGCCTCTTCACAAACTTCTCTGAGCCTTCATTCCTGTCCAAGTTCAGAAAAAAGCCCAAATTTCTTTGAAAATACCAAGTTAAAAATATAGAACCTATTTTAGCTAGATTGTTTCTGCACCTTTATGCAGAGTTTTTACTGTATTCATTTGCATCTTTGCTACAGATTTGTCAAATCTTGGTATTTCCAAAGAACAAATAAAAACTGAAATCAGCTTAAGGAAACTGAGTTTAATAACCCAAAGACTTACTTCAATTGAGTGTTCTTCCTTCATAAACTTGACCAAAGATACTAACCTTATATTCATATTATGGATAATGAGAAACTTTTTAATGGAGAGAGACAGCACTCAAGGAACCAATCAAGTTGTATTCAAGACTTTAAAAGATACAATTCATTACATGTATTAGTTTCAACACAAAAGAAAATAATTTGTATTCATGATGATTCAGAAACAGATGGACAAAGATGAACTATTTATTTGCTTACATGACTACATACTTACTATTTTCAGGGTACTTTGCATGATGAAAATCTGAAAAAAGATACACCTCTGTCTTTGTCCCTGAGTAACTCACCATCTGATGGACATAAGTGAGCTTCAGAAGAATGAGGATATGCTATAATTATGAGGGTAGGAAGAAGAAGTGTAAATTCTTATTCTTCAATATCTGAGAAGAGATAACTTGTGGAAGAGATTCTAGATCCAAGTCTGAAGCATAGATATGATTTTGGAAGAGAATATGAGTGAAGTTTTCACACAGGATGAACAGTTTATAAAAGGATAACCTAAAAATGATTATTTTCTTCAAGAATTAGATATTCCTTAGTACCTGATATGTAATCTGGCTTAATAAACATTTAAGAGTTAGACATTCAAAAGAAGTCATGTGCAAACCCATTTATCTATATGTTCACAAAGTGAAACAAATAACTCTTTCTTTGCATTTGCATTTGACAGTAGGACATTCAAGTTGCCTAAATCCAGTGGCAGACATTCAATTAGAAGATGCCTTCCAAACAAATGACTATTGTTCTGAATTACTACCTTTTAATTCTGATAAACATAACCACTTGAAATTAGTACTTTTTTTTGGTGTGTGTTAAGTATCTGGTTCACTGCTAACAATCAGGCTTCTCTATTTTTACACAAGAGATAATGAATTTAATATATGTGAGTAGGAAAAAAAGAGGTGGGTTAGAAGACACAAGGTAGTGCACATAACTCAAAATGGGAAGAAACCAGGATTACTCCAAGATTATATGCAGTAGGGAGTGATGAATGTGCCCAGCTAAAGACTAGGGGAAGCCTAGGAATCTCTATTCACAGTCATACAAGACTTCATCCCACTGGACTGGAATACAAGGGAGCTGTTCTCCAAAAAGGAAATCAGAGTCTTATTACCAGAAGGAGGAATAGCTGGTAAATGGATAGCCAAAATTTCTTTATGCACTCTATTTTCTTTTTTCTTAGAAACTGTAAGGTTTAAACTTTTCTTTTTCTCAGATAGGATCTGAAGTCCTTATTTCTTGCCTCTAATTTGTGAACCCTTTACTATGACGTGTTATTCTCTCCCATAAATATTTGGGTCACAATTGTGTAGACTTTCATGCCATTGTGCAAAACTTCAGAATGGAGTATCTATTCAAACAAATAAAAATCAACCAAGATCTAAGTGTGTATTGTGTGCTATTTGTGTGTGTGGGTGTAGGTGTAGGTATTTGTGTTATATATGTGTGTTTGGGGAGGGAAGATGGGGAGTTTATTGGGGGAGGGACTTAAAAAAAATCTGTACATCTCTTATACTTCCCAATCCTACCCATGTACACAGCTAATACATCAGGATATCTTGTTAGAATATTTTTAATGTCTATTTACTACTGATTCTATTTTCTCATCATCCCTTTATCCCACAAGTTGAGGACTATTGATATAGACTTCCTATGGGTCCCACTTTATTTCCATTGTTAAAGATATTTGATCTTCTGGATTCTATAGCCATTATAAGAAAGTTGTTGAAAGATAATTTCATCTCCTAATGAAGAAGAACTCCATAAGTTTGTAATTTTGCACTGCAATGGTAATAGGCTGCCCTGCAGAACAGTAAATTTCCTGTCCCTGAATGTGTTTACATAGGAGCTGTATGACCATCTGCCAGAGAGGACAATTCATAAAAATAACAGTGACTTTTCTCTTCCAATGAGAAGTAGGATACTTAGTGACATGATATTACTATTAACTATGTGAACTTTATATTAACAATGAATGGATAACAATAGAAATTTCATCACACATCAATCTGTTTCATGTTCTTGAAAAATCATATCACAAGTAAATATCTATTGAGGACTTCTTAATGACAGATTGAATGATGTGTGATAAGCAGCTGTCCAAATAGTATACACATTCTTAAAATGATTCCATTTCAGTTGTCTACAAGGACTGAGAGGACTGAGAGCTTCTAAGACTTCAGATAAAACGTGATACTGGAATGTTAACATATGGCATTCTCTGGTATTAAATACTTTGAAAATAGAACCTCTTTACCAGTCAGGAACAAAGTAACGATGAAAAGCAGGGTTAACCTATAGAATGGTGGATTTATTTAGGGGCACTGAGAAATTTTCTAATTTCTAAATATCTGTTTTATAAAGCTATCCCCTTTTCTATTACTGATATAATTCTGGGTCAGCTGTGGTCATCTCCCTGACCTTGAAGGAGTGTGAGGGACAGAAGCAATCTAGCTGGCAGGGTTCTACAAAATCAGGTTCCAAATCAAGATGCTTCTCACCCCAGGTTATGGCTTAGGCAGAAAAGAGTACCATGTTTTCTGATAAATGAAAGGGAAGACCCAAAGTCCGGCAAAGAATAAGCATGACAAGAGTTAAGTGGTGCATAACTTGAAAAGGAACCAGGGTGAGGAAAACAAACACCAGCGATATTGTTTAGGTTAGGAATTGTCAGGTCAGGCTTTGTTATCAGCAGTGGTTATTTTTTTGTTTGTTATTGTGTGTGTGTGTGTGTGTCTGTGTGTGTGTGTGTCCCATAGACCAAAGAGAATTAGGCAAGTTTAAAGGGCTAGAATGTTAAAAATGTTTTAGAGGGCAGAAGGTGAGAAGGGGAAAGACTCAAGAGAGGGGTGCAGATAGAAAACTTCATCCTTTCTTAGTAACATGGAACTGTGTTCCTGTCTCAAAACTTGTTGGTTTTTATTATTTGTAATTATATACAGTATTGGTAATTATTTGAATGATGCATTAGTTTGTTAAAATGAAAGAACATTTTTTTCATAGCCTTTTATTTTGAATGACTATGTGAAATTACCTGTATTTGGTCTCATTAACTGAGGATAACTTAGACTCTGCTTTTTTTAGACTTGGGTAAGGTTATAGCACAATCTCCAAACAAGGTCTGCAATTATTTCAATGCAGAAAGCTTTGTCAGTACTTCAATTCAGGGTTAAAGAGCACATATGTATACCTGGTTAACAATATTCTTATCGTTGGTTGGTGTGAGTATATCCCCCATTTGATGTTGTTTTTCTATGTATACACTAGAGGATTTAGAGAGTAGGATCAGAGGTCACATTTTGCTTGAGGCTCCAACATTCCACTTTTCTTTGAATTATATCTAACATGATTTTATTTCCTGTATGGGTTTTTTTATTAGAGCACTATAGCTGCACATAATAGTGGGTTCATGCCAACAAAATCATGCATGCATAGAATTTGCTTTCAGTTTGTGATACCCCCTTTTCCCTCCCTTGTGTGTTCCCCTCCTTGTTATCTTTCCTTTACTCAACTAGGCTTCCTTTTGCTTATTTATTTATTTTTGATTGGTTCTTTTTACTTATATACTAATGTGAAATTCCCTGTGGTATACTTATATGTGAACATAATATAAATTTTTAAGAATTCATTCTGCATTGCCTCCCCTTTCCCATCCCTCTACTCTGCTACTCCATCTCCTTCTATACTACTGAGCATCCCTATATCTTTATTATATCCCATTTTCCCTTACCCTTTCCTTTATTTCATTCTAGCTTCTGCATATCAGAGAAAACATTTGATCTTTGAATTTCTGAGTCTGACTTATTTCACTTAGTATGATATTCTCCATTTCCATCCAGTTACTAGCAAATGCCATAATTTCATTATTCATTTTGGTTCAGTAGAACTCCACTGTGTATAAATACCACAGTTTCTTAATCCACTCATCTATATGGACATCTGGGTTAATTCTATAATTTATTTATTGTAAATTGTGCTTCTATAAGTATTGACAAGGCTGTATTAGTATAGTATGCTCATTTGGTTCTTTTGGGAAAATATCAAGGAATGGGATTGTTGGGTCATATGGTATTTCCATTCCAAGTCTTGTGTGGAGTCTCCATACTGATTTCTAGAGTCTAGTCTGCAGTCCCACCAACAATGTACAAGTGTTCCTTTTTCCCTACACCTTCCCCAGTAAATGCATTTAGTATTACTACAGCATTTACTATTGTTTGTATTTTTGATGATTTCCATTCTAATCGGACTGAGATAAAATTTTAGTGTAGTTTTAATTTACATTTCCTTGATTGCTAGAGATGTTGAACGTTTTTTTTCACATATTTGTTGGCCATTTCTTCTTTTGAGAAATTTCTGTTTCTTTTTCTCATTTCTTTATTGGGTTATTTGGTTTTTGGTTTTAAGTTCTTTATATATTCTGGATATTAATTCCCATGGGAGGAGTTTCTGGCCAAGATTTCTCCCATTCTGTAGGCTCTCTTTATGCTCTGAATTGTTTCTTTTGCTGTGCAGAAGTTTTTTTTTCATTTAATGGCATCCCACTTTTTAATTCTTAGTTTTATTTTCTCCCCTTGGGGGTCTTGTTTAGGAATTTTGTGACAGCACTAGTATGATGGATATTTACCCTATGTTTTCTTCTAGTAGTTTTCTTCTTCTAGTTCCTAAATCTTTGATTTTGAGTTGTGTGCAGGATGAAAAATAGAGATATAATTCCATTCTTCTACGTACAGCTTTCCAGTTTTCCTAGCACCATCTATTATAAAGGCTGTCTTTTCTCCAAACTATGTTTTTGGCACCTTTGTTAAGTATGGCTGTAAATATGTGGGTTTAATCTCTGTATCTTCTGTCACTTTGATCTTCATGTCTACTCTGATGCCAATGCCATGCTGTTTTTGTTACTACAGCTCTGTAGTATAATTTGAGATTTAGTATTGTGCTGCCTCCTAAATAAGTCTTGCTCATAGTTTTGGCTATTCTGGATCTGTTATTCTTCCAAATAAATTTAAGGATTTCCCCCCTAATTCTGTGAATAATAATGTCATGGGAATTTTGATAGGGATTGTATGGAATCTATATATTGCTTTTGTTACTATGGCCATCTTGACAATCTTAATTATGCCTATCCAAAAACATGGAAGGTCTTTCCATTATCGAAGGTCTTCTGCAATTTCTTTCTACAGTATTCTATAATTTTTCATTGTAGAGTTCTTTTATCTCCTTGGTTAGATTAATTTCAAGTAATTTTTTTGAAGTTATTATAAATAGGATGGTTTTCCTGACTTCTTCCTTGGCTTAATCCCTATTGTAATACAAGAATGCTATTGATTTATGGGTGTAGATCTTGTATCCTGCTACATAGCCAACACCATTTAAAATTGCTAGAAGTCTTCTGGTGTAGTTTTTTTTTGGGGGGAGGGGGTGTTACAGCAGGAGTCTTCTAGATATAGGATCATGTCATCAACAAACAGAGATAGTTTGACTTCTTCTTTTCCTTTTGTATCCCTTTAATTTCCTACTCTTGACTGATTGCTTTTACTAATGTTTTGGGGACTATATTGAATAGCAGTGGTGAAAATGGACATTCTTGTCTTATTTCTGATTTTAGAAGCAATGTTTTTCATTTTTCTACTTTCAGTATGATAGTGACATTGGGTTTGTCATAGATAGCCTTTATGATATTGAGGTAATTTCTTAAATTCCTAGATTCTCCAGAATATTTAATATGAATAGATGTTGAATTTTATTAAAGAATTTCTCTGCATCTATTGAGATTATTGTGTGATTCTTGACTTTAATTATGTTTAAGTGGTCAATTGCATTTATTGATTTGCATGTTGAAACAACCTTGCATCCCTGAAGTGAAATCCATTTGATCATGATGCCTTATTTTCTTGATATGTTTTTAAATGTGCTAATATTTTGTTAAGAATTTTTGCACCTATGTTCATCAAGGATATTGTTCTGTAGGTTTCTTTCCTTGATGTATCTTTGTCGGGTTTTGGTACTAGGGTTTTACTGTCTTCATAGAATGTATTTGGGAGTGTTATTTCCTTTTTTAATTTCATAGAATAATTTGAAAAAGACTAATCTTTCTTCTTTATATATCTAGTAGAACTCTGCTGAGAATTCATCTAGATCTGGACATTTCTTTGCTGGAAGTCTTTTAATTGCTGTTTCAATTTCATTACTTGATATTGGTTTGTTTAGGTTTTCTATCTTCCTGATTTAATTTTGGCATATTTGCTGTGTCCAGAAATTTGTCAATGTCTTCTAGATTTTCAAGTTTATTGGAGTATAAATTTTCAAAATAGTTTCTGATGATCCTTTGGATTTCAGAAGGATCTGTGGTGATATTTCCTTTTTCATCGCTATTGACTAATTTGGGTCTTCTCTCTATTTTGTTTAGTTTCGGTAAGGGTTTATCAATCTTATTTGTCTTTTTGAAAAATCAGCACTTCACTGCATTGATCCTATGTATTATTCCTCATTTTCAATTTTATTAATTTTTGTTCTGATATTGTTTCCTGTCTTTTGCTGCCTTTGGAATTAGTTTGTACTTTTATCTAAGGCCTTAAAGTGGAGTATAAGCTTATTTATATGGGATCTAATTTTTTAATGTATCAAAGAACTATTTTCATACCATCCCAAAGATATTGATATGTTGTATCTCTGTTCTTGTTTGTTTCTAAGAATTTCTTGATTTCTACTTTTAATTATTCTTTGATCCATTATTCATTTAAAGAATAACACATTCTGAATAACACATTCTAAATAACACATTTAAAAGAATGAAACACATTCAATCTTATGTGTTTATGTAGTTTCTATTATTGTTTTTGCTGTTCATCTTTAGTTTTATTCCATTATTATCCAATAGGATGCATGGGATTTTATATATATATACACACATACACACACACATACACACACACACACACTTTGACTTTGTGATCTAGAGTATGGCCTACTTTACAAACAGTTCATTGAGCTGCTGAGAAGAAGATAAATTCAGCTATTTGGGGATAACATATTCTGTAGATGTCTGTTATATAATTTTGATTTATTGTTTTATTTTAGTTGGAAATATCTTTATTGATTTTATGTTTTGATGACCTGTCTATTAATGGTAAGCATGTGTTGAAATCACCCAATGTTATCATATCGGGATCTGAGATTTAATATCAAGACATATTTTTTCAAATATAATGTAATTGGGTGTGCTGACATTTGGGGTATAAATGTTTACTACTGTTATGTCTTCTTCTTAGATTATTCCCTTTATCAGGCTATCTCTTCTGATTAATTTTTGCTTGATATCTACCTTATACTATGTGAGAACAGCTACTTCTTCTTGTTTTCAAACTCCATTGGGTTCAATATTTTTTCCATCCTTTTATATTTAGCCTGTGAATGTCTTTTTCTAAGAGATGAGTCTGTTGTAAACAGCATATAGTTGAATCTTGTTTTTTATTTTTTCATTCTGTTAATCTATATCTTTTATTTGGGGAGTTGAGATCATTAACATTCATGTTCATATGAATATATGTTTGTGGTTTCCTGTCATTTTGATTTTTTTTTGCTATATTTAATACTGTCTTGATTCTTGTTTAGTAAATTGCCCTTCTATTCGTCTTCTCTATTTGGGAGTTTTAGGATTTGTTTTGGGTTTCTCTGTGTGCAGTTTATCTTTGAATATTCTTTGTGGTGCTGGCTTGGTAGTCATGAATCATTTTAGTTTATTATTGTTATAGAACATTTTTTATTTCCCCCTCAAATTTGAAACTGAGCTTTGCTGGGTATAGCAGACTTGACTGGCAGTTGTTTTCATTTAGTGTTTATAATATCTCATTCCAAGCTCTCCTTTATATTAGGGTCTGAACTGAGAAATCAGACATGAGCCCTATTGGTTTGCCTCTAAATGTGACCTGGTGTTTCTCTCTAGCAACTTTTAATATTTTTTCTTATTTCATATGTTAGACATTTTCATTATTGTCATGATGAGCAAAAGATGCAACCTATGCAGTTGAAGGGGAGAAATACACTGTCCATGCACTTCTGCCTTTGTCAGTGCTTTATTCACTCAAATCACTGAATACAATTTCACTCTATAGGTTCTTAATCAAGAAAAAGATAATCCTTAATTCTAGGCACTGCAATAGACATAATAAATTCACAGCAAACAATTCTAGATTAATTATAAGCACTGCAAACACAATTAATCATGACAGGTCCATGACAGACATTCCCTCTGCATACTAAACTCAAGGGTCAGATCAAAAGTCTCAAGCCTTAATCTTTAAGTCCAGCAGATGCACACTCACTCAGACTGTCATGATCAGATCAGAAACCAAGGCAGGCTTCTTCTGGGGTGGAGCTGACGGCTGGTTAAGGAGAGGGTCATAGGGAGAAGTTGCGGCTCTCACCAGGGTCAAGATGTGGCTGTAGAGTTTGAGAGCAGTGAGGAAGATGCAGAAGATCAGGCAAAGGATGAGAAGAATTGGGATGTCAGTCCAGACCCTTATCAGGCTCTCCAGCATGAGGGCATCAGTGTCAGCTGGCTGAATGTCTTTTCATTTGCTCCATCATTGATACTAAATTTTGGGACTTCTGACCACCCTTTCACTCCCTATCAGCTGCCACTAGGTTTCTCCATAATGTCATTTGCCCTGGGGCTAAAGCATCTGGTCTGGTGGTCCCCATCCTGATTTTCTTGCCTTTCCCCCTTATGGGGCAAGGACAACATGCCAGAGACTTCACTCTGAGTTTGTCAGGGTGGGGATAAGTGACTTGTTTATGCCTGAGGTCCATACTGGAGGGCTTCATTAGGCATGCCTGGTGAGACTTCAGGTTTCAAACTGAAGTTTTAAAAAGGAATTGCTTAGACTGAGGCCTAAGGTCATCCTTACAATTATGATGTTTCTTGTGGAACTTTTCATTTGACCAGGTCTATTTGGGGTCCTGCCTGTCTTCTCTATGTGTATATCTATTTCATTTCCGATATGGAAAAAGTTTTCTCTAATGATCTCATTGAAATGTTCTTAACACTGTTGGCTTGTATCTCCATCTTATATTGTCCCAGCAATTCTCAGGTTTGGTCTCTTATTGTTGTCCCAGAGTTCTTGTAGATTCTGATCATGTGCTGTCACTTTTTTACCTCTTATTGCATTCTGTGTACGCAAGTTCGTATGCTCTGTCTTCATGGCCTGAAGTTCTTCCTTCAAGAACTGAATTTCTAATTTCTATGCTATCTAAACTGTTAATGATACTTTTAAGTGAATTTTACATTTGATTATTTTTTTCCATATTTCCATTTCTTTATGGAAGTGTTCTTTCATCTCCTGTATTTGCCCCTTAATTCATTCCTTAGATCTTCTTTTAGTCTATTGAACATTTTAGTAATTATTTTTTTTATAATCTTTCTCTGGGAGTTCAACCTCTTCAGTATCAGTGGATACTTTACTCAGGGATTTTGAATCTTGGAGAGAGATTTGTTTCCCTGTTTCCTCATGTTTTTAGAAGTCTTAAACTTGTACATAAATTGAGATGGATCCCACATCCTCTTTATTTGTTTTCCTTACATGTGTCCTTTTGTGTGTAATTATCTTACTTATTCTGGGATTTCTGCTTTTGATATATAAGTAAATTTCAAGGGGTGGGAGCTGAGGTTTCTTTTGGGGTCCTGGTTGCTTTTTTTTTTTTTTTTTTTTTACCGGGGGTTGAACTCAGGGGCACNTTTTTTTTTTTTTTTTTTTGGTCTTCTCATAACTTTGTGTTGGAATAATGTTAAGGCTCAGGTGGGACTAGATGATGTATGGGGTAAAATTTGACTATTGCTTGTTTCAGATATGAGTATATCATGGCAGCAGAATCTCTATTCTATGATCTTGAAGTGTTCTAATCTCTTTTTAGCTCATCTTTAGAGAGGGTGACTAGGAATAGCACTAATTTCAGTGACATATGTATAGCCTTAAATGTTTGATGTCTCCTTCGACATCTATAATACTGATTGCCACCTACATAGGAATGGCAGGGTCAGCATTTAACACTAGTACCAACAATAAAAAGATATGAACTATATCTTACATGATATGAAAACTATCAATGTCAGATATAGTTCATATCTTTTTATTGTGTCTACTATGTTGGCCACTGTACTAATAATCACAATAACATGAATGGGGTAGAAATTACATTAAATATATAATTTCTATTAAAGTGAAATTACAGTTTCTTAAAAATAGGATGGGAAAAAAGAAAAAGTTTGAAGTGTTTGAAAAAGTGATTATAGGAGAGACAGGAGATAGGTAGTAGATATCAGTTTTAAAGAAAGAGGAATAAAAAATTAACAGAAAGTAATAAAAAAAGATAATAGGAGGGAACAGGATATTTTGGCTCTTATTGGGGAAGAGAGTAAGGAAGGGGAGATAGGAGGGCCCAGAACCTAGGTATGCATGAACCAGCAAATGTAAGATCAAAACAACTTGAATCCTCATATAATTATGTCCCACTGGATTCTAATTTAGCCAAAATAATAAACATGTGGAAAGAGCTATTAATGTGTAAATAAAGTTACATGCATATAACAAATCTATACAAATCTATCAAAAAATATCCACACAGTGAAAGCATATACAACCACACATACACACTAGGTCATGCATAATGAAAAAAAAATGAAGAATAATAAAATAATATTATTTTAACATATTGAATAAAAATTTTAAAATTTAATCAGAGAAAAAAATGGGAATTTGGAGAAAAAAGAATTTAAAGAAGAAAGGAAAAGAAGAAAAAAATGAATCTTAATGAGAGATACAGGACTTGTTCAACTGCTGTGGTCAAATCTGTTGTCAGAGATAGAATTTCAAACTTTATTTTTGACTCTGTATTTTTTGACCATTACTGCTGTGTTTCTCACCTAGCTACCAGCCAGGTATAGTAGCTCTTAGCTTCCAGTCTTCCAGTATTCGATGGAATTAGGGGAGTACTGACAAATTATGTAATTCTATAGTCAGGGTAATGCAGAGTTCTAGATTGGAGTTTCCAGTTTTGGGGATTTGGGTTTTGGTGAATGTTAGAACTCTGTTGATGGGATTTTGAAATTTTTACTACACCCCCTATTGGCATGGAGTTGCAATCTCTTCTGGACTTAAAATCCATTTTTAGGACATAGAGACAGATCCTGCACCAGTTTCACCTTCAGTACTATGGACATAAATAACTGGTATCCACCTGTTGTACCAATGCATTTGTGTGGTCACAGTGAGCATCCTGCAATAATTCTTATGGGCTGCTGACAATTACGTGAGTTTTTTTCCCTTGGGATACAGAGGCTGAATAATCCAGGTAAAATTTTCTTTGTGGCTGTTTCAATCTCTCTGGTTCAGGTACTCTCTGGGAAGCTTTTCATTGGCTGTTAAGAACTTCCTTTATGAGTTCCCAAACCCTGTCTCTGTTCACAGCTACCCAAACTGGACAGAAACAGCTTTTAGTGCCTGGGAACATTTTCCTCACCTGCCAATCTGTTTCATGCCTGTCCTGAGGGCTTTCTACACTATCCCCATGGAGAACATTCTAAGAGGACTACCCTCAAAGTGCTTTCCATGCCACACCACCAAAGGGCATTCCGTGTTGCCACCAGAGAATGCTTTTGCCCCTGGGGACTACTTTAGATTTGTTTTTCACTGAGATGCTTTCTCTGCCAGCTCCCTGTCTGTAAAATAGCCCTCCTCTGTAAATTACAGGCTTCCCCAAATCAATTTTTATTTATTTTAATTTTTTTAAAATCTTCTAGGCACCTATCTCAGTTGTCTGCACTCCCTGCTCTGCTCTGCTGCTGGTGGTGGTGGCCAGAGCTGGCATCTCTAAGATATGATATCTTATGTCCAAGTTACCAAACTTCTGTAGCTGTATGGTTTTGTTTGTTTGTTTGTTTGTTTTTGCCACTCAGTATTAAGTTTCAGGGAGATTCCTTAGTTACTTACCTCACTGAGGAGCAGTCTTCCTGCATTATAAGCCTGGTGCTGAGTTACTGCTGATACATGCTTCCTTTCTTTAATCTGTCATCTCCTCCTCCCTGTATGGGTTTTGAAAGAATTTGAATTTGTGGCTCTTGAATTAGATGTTTTGTTAAATTTATTTAGGTTCCTAAGGCTTTAATTCTTCAAAACCTTTGAGAGTGTGAAGATTCTTTTCCCTCTATTAGTTGAGAAGTAAATGGGATGAACAGAAGTTCATTGTATGGTCAGGGCTGCCAGGTATCAGACCTTCTTCACACAGTTTTATATAACTCTCAAAATGTCCCAGTGGGGTAGATAGTACCACATATAATTTATAGATAATAAAGCAGCATAAGAGAGGTTAGCATCCTTCTCACCAACAGGAGCTTATTGATTGGGGGAATCAGATTCAAACCCATATCTGTTAGTCTCCAAAACTTCTCTACCTCCTAGTTTTCCTTAGTGGGAAGAAGATTATTATGAGATTCTGTTTATATAATGAAGTTTTATCCAGATTTCTGAAACATAGTCATAGGTAGATAAATAAAGTGTGTCATATGTCAAAATATTACAAATAATTTATTAAATATTTTATTTGCATGCTATTTTCTTTGACAAGTAGGGAGTTACCTTCATAATGTGCTTGGAAATATACTTGGTTGTCTGAAAACTCACACAAAATTTAGGAAAAATTATTATAGAAGAAATTTGGCTTTCATTCTTTCACTGATCTGACTTTGAAAAATGTTGCAAATCAGTCACATTGGAAATATAATTTTTTTTCTGACATTTAACTTTTATGCCTTGTCATGCACACTATATTTTAAATGAAACCTTGTTGTGCAAAATTTCACTAAAATTGCACATGCCTTGAAATAGTACTTGATTACCTAAATGAGCTGACATTGGATAGCTCTGGTAAGGGAGAAGTTCAGATACACACAGGCACTGCATAAATGAAGACAGAAATAATAATAACATGATAATTAATTGAATAGTAAATTTTGGGTAGAAAACAAAATTTTAGTTGTATTTTCATTTGAAAATATTATAAAAATAAATAATTCTTCTTATATAAATGCAAACTGTATTTAGAAAAAATTCCATGTTATATTAGTCATTTAATTGTCTTGCAGTAAACATTATGGCCATCAAGTATCTGGAACAAGAAAGCCTACTTTAAGAAAGGAAAGAAGAGGAAGATAATACATTTTAAAAAAGTAAAAGAATGTCAACTTGGGGATAGTTATCTATAATTTTAAGCTCTGGATTAAGAGGTACTCAGTTAATTTGAATTGAATGAGTATAAATATGTATGTATAAACACACATGGCACATGCACACATATGCACACACAAGCATATATATGCATGTATATGTACATAAACATACGCATGCATATATATAATATGCACATATGCTTTAAACAAACAGTGCTCTATTTACAGATAGGTATTTTCTGCAAGTGAGGTGCAAACAAATGTAATACATACTGAAGCAATTAGAGTGCTAAGTTTCATATCACTGAACGAGGTTGGGGGGTAGGGTAGAGAGGCACAGGAACTGTTGCCCTTTTCAGATAATTCACAAATGTGCTAATTATGTGTCAGATATGAAAGTTGAGGCATTATGACCTTCAAGCCAACAAAAGACCTTTTCAAGTTATCCATTTCCTTGTACTTTAGTAAAGTGAACAATGCCCTTCCACAGTTAAATAATGTATGCTTGTTATTTTATTATATGTAAATTCAAACCAAGGGGTTATTTCACTACTGACATATTAAAAGCAATGGTATAAAAAAAAGCAAAGACTGTAAATCCATTTAAATGATAATATTGTGGTACTCTTAAAATAGTTATCTCAATTTATGTTTGTTGTTCATTTGCATTGTGTGAAACTGATATGAAGGTTTCTTTACAACTGAATGTATTTTGAAATTTGAACAGTAAAAACTGTAATGTATTAAAGTATATAATAATAAATGGACTCAATGGAAAGGTAGAAAAATTATTCTTTGGAAAACTATCCCCCTGCAGTGATGAAGATAATGGCATATTTTATACATCAGAGAAAACATTGCCTCTATAACCCTCAGTGTGGTAGCAGGAGGAGTGTAGGACAAGAGTGGAGTTCAATCGAAGGGGAAAGGATCCCACACTCTCTCCATGGCTCTTCTATGGCCTAATGGAAGTATTTGTAAATATTGCATTTAGGTGATGGACATAATGGCAATTATTTAAAATAACAACCATTTCACTGGAAGAGTGTGTAAATTTCAGAAGCAATAAAATAAAATAAACTTGGGTGTTGCTAATGCTTGAATCAAATTGACTGCTATAATGTTAAACAGTGCCCATTACATTATAGTAGAAAATAAAGAACAGAAAAAAAGTATTTAATTGTCTTGTATTTGTCCAGCTTGGGAGTATATTTTATGCTGAATAAAACATGAATAAGATACAGTCATGCTTAATGCAACTTAAGTATGCATAATAGACCTCTGGGAAATAATAAACCAATTACAAACTTAAAATAAACCACAATCATATGAGATTCCAAGAACCTATTAGCATTCAATCCATAAACTCTTTTTTTTTTTTCAGTTCCATCAGAGCTTCTTATTATGGGTTAGATGTTAATGTCAAGAACCATGTAGAGTTTACTGATTTATTCATCAGCATTTCATTTTTGGTTTACATAATTGTCTAGGACCCTTTGTTGTTATTTGTTTTATTGGTTTCTCTGATTTTTTTTTTCATAAAACAGATAACAGTGACGTTTATGATAGGGCTGTTTGTCAGTATATTTTCAGTGAATACCTGCATACTCTTACTTGTCCAGGATAACAAGTGTTTCTGCATTTCCTTGATGATCTAAAATAATTTCCATTCTTTTGAATTATGTTCCAGGTTGCAAATCTTGCTTGTTCCATGTCGACAAATGAAGATGGAATTAAAATTGTCAGAATTGCAGCCAATCACCTAGAAACTTTGTGCCCACAGGTATGATTACTAAGTCTCTTTCCTATAAAAATTAGATATAACTTTTCATATTTTTAGACATATTAAACTACATTAGATACTTATTTTAAACATGGAAGACAGAATTGTCCTAACATCATAGTTTATTTTTTACTAAGGAACGACTTCTTACAGCTCTTTTAGATTATTCTGAGACATTTGCTGTTAGTCTAAGTTAAACATCTTCCAGTAGTCTGAAAATGTGTTAGGAACCATTGAAAATAGACATATTAAATCCTGATAATTGAACAGTTCTATGAATTGGCCTATCTTGCTAAATTCCTTTTATCTCTAGGGAAAGGCAACAGCATATATTACAAATCTTATAACATTCTAAAACCAAAGGATGTTATCTAGTTAAAACCTCTTATAGATGAACAAATGGAGACTAAATATTATGCAAGCATTTATTATAAACCAGTAGTTGTTTTAGGGGGCAAAAGAGGATACTGACAAAACTTCAATAAAGGTATAGAAAACCTCTACCCAAGATTTTTACTATTTGAAATTATGTAATCTACTTATTCAGATAAGTTGGGTTTTTTTTAGAATACTTTATATTATTTTCTAGCTAGTAAGAAATGTTTTCTTGTCAGTAATTAAGGAGTTTCTTAAAATATGAAGAAAAATATATTTTTAGGGAATTATTTCCACTAGCCTTGATGCCATGAATCAGAATGCACAAAGGGCAATCGTAAACACATTTGTCTTAAAAGAGGCATAAACTAATATGGATACTTAATTCTTAATAGAGATGACAAATGTTGTAAGAATGTGAAATATAACAGTGATTAGGGATGTCAAATCTCCAGACATATGCTGAGATTCTCATTCTAATAAAAGTAGAGCATGTATTAAATTGTTGATTTGTCTTTCTGACAATTTCATTTCTAAGGAGTATTGAGGTTAACAGTGAGAGAAACTGCTTCTTTGGACTTAATGTTGATTAAAAAGTAAGAACTGGTCTGCAACTGAGATTTCCCAACTAATATGAGTTTTATATGAGACTTCATAGGGAACAGACTACTGCAACAGGGTCCCTAAAGTAGTAAAATCAACTATGCTCCCATCAACAGTCTATAAGTATTCTCATCTCTCCATATCATGGCTAATGCTTGATGCTTTTTAAAATGTCTTTTCAATTGGAAGATTATGATTATATCTTATTAGTTTTAATTTGTAATTTTCTGATAATTATCCAGCACTTTCTTTTCAAATGCATATTGACTATCTGGCTATAACTGTGGTTGCACCTATCTTTTACCAATTTTTAGGTGGGCTACTGTTTATTTATGACTAATATATTTAAATTTGTTTAAAAATTCTATTACATATGACTTTTCTTTTAAGTTTCATAATAATAATTTAAGTAGAATTTTAAGAACTTTAATACAATATATGACCATCTTTAAGTCCTTTAATAAATATTGAGCACCCACTCTGTTCTACAGTTTGTGGTTTGCGTGTTAAGATAATTTGCCAATAAAAATGTCATATCTTTTTACAAGATAGAAGTATTGTTATTTAACAGTTACTTTTTAATTTTCTTTTTAAAGCAAAGCAAATTTATTGCTCATAGATAGGCAACCAGGGACAATAAATGTCATAGAATTCATGGTGAGCTAGTCCCCTGAGGGTCAGGAAAACTACCCAAGGCTGATGGACTATATCAGCCCCACTTTGCAGGGCAGCTGAAGGACCCTGAAAGGGCCCTGCTCTGAGTTTACAGCTAGGAGCAACTTGACATAACAGGCTACAGTTTAATAGTTACTTTTTCTTTGTCAATATCATTATTACAATTAATATTGTTATTATTTTGTGTGGTACTGGAGATGGAACCCAGGATAACCTACCACTAAGCTACATCCCCAATCTTTTTTATTTATTTTTTTAAGACAGGGTCTCACTAAGTTTCTGAGGCTAGCCTCAAACTTGGCAATCATCTTGCCTCATCCAGCCCCAGTAGATGAGATTACAGTTGTTCACCACCACACAGGGCACACAAATTTATTTTTGTGTGCAACATGATATGGATTACATTTTTTTAAAGTGCTATCAAGTGAGCCAATGTTATGTATTAAATAGCTGAGCTTTTCTGGGAAATGTGAAATACACACACACACACACACACAAACACACATGCACACTTATATGATTGCCATGTGTATATTTTATACTATTGTTCCACATGTAAATATAAGTTGACTAGCAAATTAATACACAATATTGATAAATCAAACACCCTGTTTCAATGTATACTAGACTTTCCTTCATGCTCCCTTGGTCTATTAACTTATCATTGCAATAGTATCAAAATATCCTAAGTATGATTTTATATTAAATTTTGATTTCTTCTAAGTGTTATTCTCTACTTTTTATATTTTCATATAATTTTCAGAGTCAACTTATTGTCAGGAAAAGCATTATCATTTTGAATTAAAATGTTAAATGTATTTTAGAGAATCATGACTAAGATGTTGAATCTCCCCATCAATAAATAGGCTATATGTACCTCCATAATTATACTATTTATGTCCCTTAGGGAGCCTTCAGTTTATTATTTCAAAAATTCCTGCCATGGTAGCACACACCTATAATCCCAGCAGCTCTGGAGGCTGAGGCAGGAGGATCACAAGTTCAAAGCCAGCCTCAGAAATAGCAAAGCACTAAGCAACTCAGTAAGACCCTGTCTCTAAATAAAATACAAAATAGGGCTGGGGATGTGGCTCAGTGGTTGAATGCCCTTGAGTTCAATCCCTGGTACATAAATAAATAAATAAATAAATAAATAAATATTTTTAAAATTTCATGGTTTTAAAAATCTACTTACTAATAATTTTCAAAATTTTCTCAATTGATCCAAACTTTAAAGACCAGACTCACATACCTAGTTTTGTTTTTGGAATATCCCCTCTGGTATCTAGAAGACATCTAATATTGTCAAATTGCCAAAGGGTAACTACTAATTCTTAGATTCCCCCCTCTCACTCTACTTCTTCAACTTTCCCTGTTTTTTGTTGGTGTCATAGCAATTTATTTGTTTGCTCAAGTGAAAATCCTAGAGTGGGGGTTTCCAGTAAGTATTTACAGAACATCCACATTGTGGTAAGCACAGTTTGTGCATCTGGAGAGAAAACATCTTCTACTTATATCCCCTGTACCTAGAAGAAGTACAGCATATATTGGATGTTTAATAAATATTTATACAGTATACAAATTAATGATAAGATTTCTGGAATGATAAATGATTCTGTATTCCTAGAGGGAAGGAGGCCTTTGGCAACAATTTTTATCCTACTTTCCTTATCATGTCTTCTTCTTGACAAGATGAAAATTTAAAACAGTATAATTCATTTGAATTTTAATTGATTAAAAAAACCTTAAAATGGCTGATTAGTACATACATGCCTACCAATAATGATACCTTAAATGATGGACTGCAGTGATCTGCTCTTGTTCATTTCACTGGTTGACTGATGATTTGAATAAAAGTATGAATTTCCCATTATAATTTTTAAATAAAAAGAGAATAAGCAAATATATTAGCCAAAAGAATATACTTGCAAAAAATCTAAATATTCTTAGAATATGGACTCAAAGTATAATAGATAAAAATTTTAAACCATATTTACAGGGCACTATAAAACTGATTGCAAAGATAGAAAATGTAAGACATTTGGCTTAGTAAAAATTTACTCTCCAAAAGGCTTAAAAGTGCTAGTTGATAGTTGTCTTAATCTGAATCAACTGTTATAGCTGTCAGAAAAGCTTATGTGACTTAAAATATTTTCAAAATAAGTTCTAAAAATATTTTTCAGTCTTCTCTGTATTTCAACTTTATTTTTAAAATTGTATATTGCATGCTATGCTCTATTACAGGCTATGCATCCTGAAATTTGGAATTAGTATGTCTGGAGTGCGTATTTTCCAAGTGTGTATTTTCATGTGTGTATGTTTCTAAGTTCTACTTGGACAATATCTATTGAAGTAAACAACCTACATACATTCAGTTCCACTAGTTCAAGTTCCAATGATTGATGATATAGATAAATGTGTGAAGGTGCACAAAAGTCTATGAGCTATAACCAACCTAAATGTCTGTCACACTAGAGAATGTTAAAGTCAGCTTAAAGTAGTAAGTCTACTCATTTGCATTTTCCACTTATCTTGGGTATCTTTTCAAGATAAGTGAACAAAAAAATTTCAGAATAGATCCAATTTATGTGAAAATAAAATATATCAAATGATATATTTATGCATTTGTAGAAAATTTTCAAAAGTTTCTCATGAAAATTTTAATTGTGGTTACTTCCAAGAATTGACTGGGAGACAAAAAACAAAAAGCACTTTTACATTTTGTTTTATTTCTTTTAGACCTCTTACTTTAATCAGAAATGTATATTTAAAAAAAAAGTCCAACCAATTAAAAAATTCCTAGATTGATTCTGGAAAAAATTAGGTAAACCCTGGGTTAGCGGGAGCTGTTAGGGTGGTATTTAATTCCTATTTGTTAAGTATGATTAAATTCACCTAGGTTTCAATGAATTGAATCATCCTGGTTCTTTGTGTGTGCATGTATCTAGAGGACCAGCTTCTATGATTTGCCCAGTTACAGGTGGTGTATTTTGAAAAATAATTGTCACTTAGAGCATGTCTGAAATAGTGACACAACTTGAAACAATGTCATATGAAGATCTCATAAA
Organism: Marmota marmota marmota; assembly: GCF_001458135.2. Lineage (NCBI taxonomy): Eukaryota > Metazoa > Chordata > Mammalia > Rodentia > Sciuridae > Marmota > Marmota marmota. Next base: position 6,062,330 of record NW_025999862.1, read on the forward strand.
AACAACCGAGAATTTTTAGCCAGGAAAAGATAATACTTAGAAAACCAAGGTTATACTGTTATCCAATCCTTAAAGGACTATGATATGAAAGACTTATTCTAAAGGGCCCTGAGGGGCAAAACTACCACCTATGAGCCAAATCTAAGGTTAAAAATTTTACTAAAATTCAGAGCCAAATTTTGTATAGAACTGAACTGAAAAAAAATGGGACTTTATTGAGAAGGGGGGATTTAGAGTTTCTCAACATCATGCACATTTTACATAAAAAGGGTGACTGCTTGACAAAGCTACTATACAGAGAGTATAAGCCATGTTGACTTAGAAGTTTTTAATACCTGGTCCTGATATACTCTAATGGAGCTGCCTTTTATATAAAAGAGAGATGTGTGATCTTGGTGATAGTACAGTTTTTATACTACAGCTATTTAAACAGTTATACTTGACCTGGTGAAGGATAAGTTTTCTAAAGAGCTTTCTTCCATTTTAATATGTGACTGTAGAAAGTAAATATTTTATATTTGCATATGATGCAAAGCTAAGAAAAATAGAAGTCAAAGTTCTAAAACATGTTGGTCATTTGAACTAATGTTTGAAAGCTCATAAATTGAAATTAAATAAGGATAATTATAAAGGCAGGGTCTTAAAATCTATTGCTTTAATAGATTGGAAAAACACTGCTTATCAGAAACACCTAAGGCTTCAAAGTTAAAAGGAACATTTGTTATCTATTTCAATGAATTCTCAATATACATACATTCTTGGAAGCGTTTTCTTGGTCTATTGTAAAATTAGGTTGGTGTAGTTACTTTTTCATAATGTAAAATTTATTCAGCTTTTAAATTCTGAATTTATGTACTTTATCTATTTGAAAATGAACTGTATTCGTAAATTTGTTCTAATTAGTTATATATGACAGTTGACTGGATTTTGAATTATCATACATAAATGAAGTATAACTTCTCATTCTTCTGGTGTACATGACATAGAACTACACTGTTCATGTAATCTTGTATGCACATAGGGTAATGATGTCCAATTCATTTCATTGTCCTTCACACCCCCATATCCACTCCCCTCCTTTCACTCCACTCTGTCTAATCCAAAGTACATCTACTCTTCCCTAGCCCTCCCAGCTTAATTGTGAATTAACATTCACATATCTGAGAAAACATTCAGTTTTTGGTTCTTTGAGATTGGCCTATTTCACTTAGTATAATATTCTCCTGCTCCATTCATTTACTGGCAAATTCCATAATTCCATTTTTTCTTTAAGGCTGAGCAATATTCCATTGTGTATATATATCACATTTTCTTTGTACATTTATCTGTTGAAGGGCACCTACATTGGTCCCATAGTTTAGTTATTGTGAATTGAGCTGCTATAAACATTGGTGTGGCTGCATTACTGTAGTATGTTGTTTTTAAGTCCTTTGGGTATACACTAAGGAGTGGGATAACTGGGACAAATAGTAATTTCATTCCAAGTTTTCTGAGGAATCTCCATTCTGCTTTGCAGAGTGGTTGTACCAATATGCAGCCCTACCAGCAATGTATGAGTGTACCTATTACCCTACATCCTTGCCAACAATTATTGTTGCTTGTATTCTTAATAATTTCAATTCTAACTGTAGTGAGATGGAATTAATTTGCATTTCTCTAATTGGTATTTGATATTGAACTTTTTTATATATATTTGTTGATCAATTGTATATCTTCTGTAAAGTGTCTGTTCAGATCCTTAGCCCATTTAGAGATTGTGTTATTTATATTTCTGGTGTTGAATTTTTTGAGTTCTTTATATATCCTAGAGATTAATGCTCTATTTGAGGTGCATGTGGTAAAGATTTTCTCGTATTCTGTAGGCTCCCTCTTCATTATATTGATTGTTTCTTTTCCTGTGATGGAGCTTTGTGGTTTGCTTCCATATTATTTATTGATAATTCACTTTACTTCTTGTGCTTTAGGGGTCTTGTTAAGGAAGTCATTTCCTAGGCCAATCTGGTGGAGATTTGGGCCTACTTTTTCTTCGGTTTGGCACAGTGTCTCTGTTCTAGTGCCTAAGTCCTTGAGTTGAGTTTGTGCAGGAGAGAGGGGTTTAATTTCATTTTCTTGCATATGGATTTCCAGTTTTTCCAGCACCATTTGTTGAAGAGGCTATCTTTTCCCAACATAATGCTTTTGGTGCCTTTGTCTAATGTGAGATAACTGTATATATATGTGGGTTTCTCTCTGTGTCTTCTCTTCTATACAATTGGTCTACATGTCTGTTTTGATGCCAATACCATGCTATTTTTGTTACTATTGCTCTGTAGTGCAGTTTAAGTTTTGGTATTGTGATGCCTCCTACTTCACTCTTCTTGCTGAGGATTGCTTTAGCTATTCTGGGTCTCTTATCTTTCCAAATAAATTTCATGATTGCTTTTTTTATTTATATGAAGAATGCAATGGGGATTTTAATAGAAATTGCATTAAATCTATATAAGTTTTGGTAGTATGGCCATTTTGACAATGTTAATTCTGCCTTTCCAAGAGCATGGGAGCTCTTTCCATCTTCTAAGGTCCTCTTCAATTTCTTTTTTAGTGTTCTGTAGTTTTAATTGTGTAGGTCTTTCAACTTTTTTTGTTAGATTGATTCCCAAGTATTTTATTTTTTCTTTGAGGCTATTGTGAATGTGTTAATTTTCCTAATTTCTCTTTCAGTGGGTTCATTACTGATGTATAGAAATGTATTTGATTTATGAGTGTTCATTTTATATCCTGATACTTGGATGAATTTTACTAGTTCTAGAAGTTTTCTGGTGAAATTTTTGGTTCTTCTAAATATACAATCATGTCATTAGCAAATAGTGATATTTTGAGTTCTTGTTTTCCTATCTGTATCTCTTTAAATCTTTCTTCCGTTTAATTACTCTATAAATTGATGTCTCTTGACTAACCTCAGACTGTATCCTATCCCAATTATTCATCCATTCCTTTCCATGAACTCTATGGATTTCTTGATTCAGCAAATATTACCCATGAAACTAGGGCTAGCCAAGGACAGAGAGTAAGGGTTCAGGAAGTATGCACTGGAACAGCTCTGAGGAATAATTCCTATTGTCTGTACTCAACTAGAAGGAAAATCTGAGGAAGTATGTCTTCAAAGAAAAAACAGAAGCTTTAGTTATAAAATTCAAGTGGGAAAATGGAGAAAGAACTGGATAATGATTGAAAATAGGTAGATAGAACTATGTATGATTTAACATTTTGGCCAGTGCAAGAATTTCAGAATTATCTACAAATTAGGAGAAAACATTGTTTATGCCATAATATTAAATGTAGGTTTAGGATTTAAATTAATATTGTGTATTGTAGTTATAAGCATGACAATATAAAGAATCTGTTCTAGCTTAGATGATGATATAGTCAAGAAGGAAAATAAAGATGGAGCTTTGCTTACATTATGTTTCCATAATGTAAGAAGGAGAAGTGCATTGGAAACAAAGTGGTATTAGTAAAGAATTAGGAGGAAATGGCATTAGAGACAGTTTCAAGTAAGAGGATTAAGAAGGAGCTCATAGAACAATGAAATTTTATATATCTTAAAGTAAAAGTAATATTTGGACATGTGGTAAAATATAAAAAGGACATTTTAGTCAGACAAGATGAAAAATTTATAACAATTAGGAAAATGTGAGTTATATTGGGTCTCTCTAATGCACATTGGTTCTTAACAGGGCAACTTTTGACTTTTTTGGTGTAATAATTCTTTGATTCAACCCCCAGGGACAATCTCTGCACTGGGGGTGTTGACATGCCAGAATGCTCAGAACTGGAATTAAATACATAATTGCCACTTCCCCTATCTCAGTCTTTCTAACAACCAAACTTGCCTCCACACATCCAAGTACCTCCTAGGATGGATATTCTGCCCAGTGTGAGAATCCATGGGAGGGCAAAGACTCTGAAAAATGTAGGTCATAGTCCTTATGGCTAAGTGAAACAATTTAGATTTGTTTTAATAGATTTAATTTTGTTGTTGTAGCCTTAGAGTAGTGAATGGCATCATCAGCCCTGTGTTTTCTGAATAAGTTTGGATACTGTGTCAACTGAATAAAAAAAGAAGCAGGGACAATTGAAAAATTATTGAACATTATATGCAGAAATCAGGAGGTGAGTAGGGATAATAGGAATAATAGTCCAAAGGAGAAAAATAGAAATAAGACTATCTAACTTGACCTAGAAATTGGTATACATCAGATGATAAAATGAAAGGATCCCAGATATAATCTTGAATAAACATATAGAAAAGAAGAAAAGCAGGAATGTAGGATAGAGCAATAAGAAAAGTAGTGTCAGGACCATGTGTCTTGCTGGAAGCCTAGAAAATGGAACAACACTTCAGTACCATGGTCAGCAATGGCATATGCTACAGAGAAGTTCAGTGAAATAAGTACTAAAAATAATTTCATGGAGTTACAAGATAGGAAGGCAACAAGAGAAATAGCAACAAGAGAAATACCAGTGACATTGTGGAAAAAGGAGAGAGTTGGACCCGAGTTATGTTCCTAGATTTTTTTTCTGAAGGATTCAAAAGCAAAACTAATTTTGGAAAAGCACAGAGACATTCCACCTCTCAGACTTTTGCCATGGAGTACAATATACCTTTCACTCCCAGTTATTTTTCAATATTGATGTTTTTTTATCTCCAGAATCTATGTAGTGCTTTAGATTTTTAAGCAAGTCTAGTTATTTTCTAAATTATAATTTTTATTCAGTGAGCTCAAACTTACGGGGCTAAAAATTAATATGCACTATCACATATGCTCTTATTATTAAGTAAGTAAATAAGATATATTTGACTTATAAGTGATTAACCCTTAAGTGATCTTAAATATGCAAACAGACTAAGAAACATAATTAGTAAATAAGTTACTTCCATGAAATTCAGAAGTCAATATTAGCACTGAATTTGGTTGGTAAAACTATATTTGAAAGTCATTTTAAATGTGATGCTGAGTGAAATATATGTTAGACCTAGTATATTTAACCAAATGGTGAATGTTTGTAACCACTTCTCCTAAGACTTTTGCCTTGTGTATTTATAAGAATACTAATGTGTGACCATATGTCCAAAAAATTTTATATCTTATCATGATGACATCTCTGACCAGAGAACCTTATACAAATCCAAGGAACCATTCATCTTTTTCCTTGTGTTACAACAAAGATTGCAAATTACAGTTTGTAACTGAAACACTCTGGGCTCTCATTTTATATGTCGTAACTGGCAATGCTGGAATACCTACATGCCAATTTAAGTTCAGAGGGCTTTCTATATTCATTTTGAGAGGATAGTGTTCAAAATTCTTAGCACTCTGAATCAAAAGCTCAGGGCTGGCAGATGACCCATGAGTTCTTGGAATGTAACCTGGTTAGGACAATGACCTGGGATATGTCAGTGTTAAAAGAATGATGAAATAGATTTAATAATAAATGTGGAGAAATCTGCAATATGTAAATCCATAAATATTGATATTTAATTTTTAAATTTCTATTATTTTTGTTTCAAGGAAGCCTTTGTAGAAAGTATTTATTAAATAAAATGTCATTTGGGATCACATAGAATGGGACAAAGAATACTAGAGACAACTCCAGCAGACATACCATTATCACATGTGCTCAGTATCAAAGGCAGTGTGCAAAAACCAGATTGAGGGAGTGAAACAATTGCATTGAGATGCGAAAATTATAAGATCATTGCTCTATGGACAAAGTGTCTTGTTCTGGGTAACTTGTGAGGGTCCAAATATTCTTCCTATGAATAAGGTAGCCACTTGGTATCCATTATTTTTAAAAATAAATTTTATCTCTATTTTGACCTATTCTTTTAGAAATAAAATCAGTTAGAAATAAAATCTCAATAACAAAGTCGCACATTTTGCTCAATGGAGGAAAAATTTGACACACTTTGCCTTCAATTCTTGCTCTTTGAAAACTATGTTTTTGAACACACCTTCTAAATACACACAGAATACATGTATGTACTTGTAAATAAAGCCCATAAAGAGATAGATGTCATCCTGCATCTGAGATGGAACAAGAGCTTTATTAGGATTATAATATTCATTTTTGCAACAGTCTTTTTACATATGAATTATTGGACTCAATTTTGTATAAGAAGAAATTCAGAATCATTAAACAGGTTGACCAAGGTTAAGGAACCAAAAAATAAATGCTTTAAGATTTGAGTACTGACATTTTTCTTGGTTTTAGAATTATTTAATCAGTTTTATCTATTCATATGTTTATAATTCTCAAATGAATGCAGACTTTTTTTCTATTTCTCTTTATTGGAAAAAAATGTGTAAAGAAAATCTCCTAAGAAACTCATGTTGGGTCTGTAATATTTTTTGACTCTCATGTATTTAAGATTTGCTATTTCAGAATTTCAGGCCTTCGATCCTAAAACAAAAGATGACAATATTATTAGACATTTATGTATCATTATTAAAACAGATTTTGCAATTTCTTTAAGGTGTTACATTCAAACTGGGGAAAAGGTAAGACATATGTTATTTTGGTGTAATGTTTTCAAAGATTTAATAGTCAATGATTTTTGGTTAAACACTAAAAGTATCATATATATAGGCAGTAGCTTTCTGTAACAGTATATATTTGAGATAATAGCAATGTTTGATCTCTTTAAACATAGATATAGATAATATTAAAAAGAGCAAAACAGATTAAAATATTAGATTGTTTCAACTTTTGTTATTATTTACTTAAAAAATAATTTTTATATTAAGTTACCCGATTTAGGATACATGGAAATTGCAAAGAATTTACTGTCATGAAAAAAAACCTTAGTCTTCTGTACATTGGATCTTTTAACAGTTAAATAAATTATTTAAATTAATATGTTTAGGACTGGGGTTATAGCTTAGTGATAGTGTGCTTGCCTATCATGAATGAGGCCCTGGCTTCAATACCCAGTATGACCAAAAGAAAGAAAGAAAAAAAAATAAAAATAAATCAATATTATTATTTTATTATAGACATGTTCATATCTCAATAACCGTATTAACCTAGGATTTCAAAATTTATATCATCTTTCTAATTTTTATTTTATTTTATTTTATTTTAATTTTTATTGTTGGTTGTTCAAAACATTACATAGTTCTTGATATATCATATTTCACAGTTTGATTCAAGTGGGTTATGAACTCCCATTTTTACCCGTATACAGATTGCAGAATCACATCGATTACATCATCCACTGATTTACATATTGCCATACTAGTGTCTGTCGTATTCTGCTTCCTTTCCTATCCTCTGCTATCCCCCCTCCCCTCCCCTCCC
>NW_025999862.1:6073397-6101243 GCF_001458135.2 Marmota marmota marmota
CTTCATTGTCTGATATTCTATCTTCTAAGTGTTCTACTCTGCTGGTAGTATTCTCATTTGAGTTTTTAAGTTGGTTTATTGCTTCCTGAATTTCTAGGATTTCTGTTTGTTTGTTTTTTATAACCTCTATCTCCCTGTATAGTTGATCCTTTGCTTCTTGGATTTGTATATGTAATTCATTGTTGAAGTGATCTTTCATTGTCTGATTTTGCTGTCTAATGTCTTCCTTGAGACTCCAGATCATCTGAAGCATGTAAATCCTGAATTCTTTATCTGACATTCTATCTGCTATAGCTCTTACCTCTTCTAAAGTTGAGTTGACCTGCATTGCTTGTGGTCCTTTCTTTCCTTGTCTTTTCATACTGCTCGCGTTTCTTTCTGCTTGGTGAAACTGTTGTGTTATTGAATTTTCCCCCTATATATTTATATTGTTCTTGTATAGTTGCAAAGTCTCCCTTGCAGGGGCAGGCGGCAGCTGTGCTCCTCCTCCAATTGGGGTGATCTGTCTATCACGCCGCCGGGCTGCTGGGCCCCTTCTCCAATAGGGGTGATCTGTCTACTACTCTGGCGGGCCGCTGGGCCTGTTCTCCAGGTTGCAGGTCTGCCTACCTTGGAGGCGTGGGGGGCGGCTGTGCCCCTTCTCCAATTGGGGTGATCTTTCAACTAGGCTGGCTGGCCGCTGGGCCCCTTCTCCGGGACACGCGGTCTGCCTACCTTGCAGGCGCGGGCTGTGGCACTGCCCCTCCTCCAATTGGGGTGATGTGTCTACCACCCTGGTGGGCCGGTGGGCCTGTTCTGCTGGTGGGTCACAGGTCTGCCTACCTTGCAGGCGCGGCGGCGGCTCTCTAATTTTTAATATTTATTTCTGCATCAACAAGGACCTTGTGCTATTTCAGTCATATTTTTGATCTGGCAAGTTATTATGAGTTAATGATTGAATGAGAAATATTTTCCAAAAACTTCTGTTCCATTCCTAGTAACAGAGGGACACAAAATAATCTATTTTCCCTCTTACATGAGTGCTAATGAATATTTTTGGTGGTAATGCTGAAGATATTCAAGTGATGTTGGTGGAAGATGAAGGCCAGAAAAGTTACTTTATTTTTTAATTTTTTTGTAATTATTTTATTTGTTCTTTTTTAGATATGTATGACAGTATAGTACATTTTGACATACATACATGGAGTATAACATTATAATTAGGATATCATTCTTTTGGTTGTTTGTGATGTAAAGTTTCACTGGTTGCGTGTTCATATATGAATATAGGAAAAGTTACATCCTGTTCATTCTACTGTCTTTCCTGTTCCCCTGCTTTCTTCCTTCCCTCCATTCCCATTTGTCTAATCAAATGAACTTCCCTTTAATAAGTGAACTGACAGTGTAAATCTGGAGGAAACATGATAAACTGGAAAATGTTTGCACTAAGGTCTTCAAATACATTTTCTAAAACAATTTGAGATCACTCCTTCCCACAAAACAAAAACAGAAAGAAACAAGCAAAACAACAACAACAACAACAATAACAACAAAAACATCTGTAGTTTTCAGTACCTTTTTGTAGGAGAGAACCTGATTGCTATTTAGATTGCTTTTGTTTTCTTCCCTGCTCAACAACAAAATAATCATATTTAGATATACTGCATTTCCCAAAGGGTACTATGTAGAAATAGATATTTTACATATAAACAATGAGGTAAACCATTACAAGGAAAGAGTCATTGTCTGCAGATGTTGCTAGTACCAACCTGAGAGTAGGAGACTTGGGCTAGGAAAACAGACTGTGGTTTATAGTAGTCTAGAATAAAAAGGGGATATCAGAGCTTATGAGTACAAGACTACCTGTCAGTATTCCAGGAAGAGTTCATGATTGTAATCTTAAGCAAATACTTATGTATGTCCATGGCCTGGGAGGTAAGTGCCTATTACCAAGGCTTTGTTGGTAAGTTAATCAAGACATCACAGCATCTTCTGTTTGAATCTCTGCTTCTCAGTGTTAAATACACAGTCAAGTGCCAATAAATGGTAATCATGATTTGAGTTTATGCCAGATGTTCCCTATAAATCATGAAATTCAAAGGCAAATACTTGAAAGCCATTCTCAACACAAGATGATTAAAAGCATTTGTTGCAGTTGTTTGTAGTGTATTTTAAGAAAATAATTTCATAACAAATATTTACTAGAAAGATTTCATTTGGAGGCATGAGGTTTTTAACTTCCATTATATGTTAACCACTAGGTACTATATTTTGGAAGTCTTCCTACTTAACACAGAAGATCCACACATTCATTCCAAAATATTTCTTGAATACCCTTTATATACCAGGAACTTTTCTAGGCATTGAGGACACTATATTACATACAATAGCCAGAGTACTCTAGTTATGAAGCTTGAGTTCTGAGAGCAGTAAACAATAAAGAAACAACATAATTTTTGTTCTTTAAAAACAACTATATCAAGGTTATTATTTACATGTGAAAAGCTGCACATGTTTAACTTACACAACTCGATGAGTTTGGGTTAAGTATACGTCTGTATACTTAACCCAAATCCATCACCTCCACCAAGGCCATAGACACATTCATTGTTTCCCAAAGTTTCCTCTTACTTCAATTGCAACCTTATGTGTATGATATACATTATGTGTAAACCATAAGAGCCCTTAATGCAATATCTAACCTCTACCAATTAGAAGTATACAATACAGTATTTTTAGCTATTCCCACTATGTTCTGTGGAAGATTGCATAACTGCAACATTGTATCCTTTGACTATCATCTTCCCATCTCAACCTCCCTCCAACTCCTGACAATAACCACTTTGTTCTTCTCATGTCAGAACACATGAAATCTTACAGAATTTGTCTCATTGTGGCGGGTTTATTTCACTTAGCCTATCCTCCAGGTCTGTTTACATGGTTTCAAATGACAGGCTTTCCTTCTTTTTAAGGTGAAATAATATTCAACTGTACAAATAAACCCAATTTTCTTTATCTATTTGTCTGTTGATAGATATTAGTTTATTTCTACATCATGGATATTGTGAATTAAGTGCTAAACATAAAAGTCAGGTATCTTTTTAGAAATCCTGTTTTCAATTTCTTTGGATAAATATCCTGAAGAGAGAGAACCAAACTACATATTTGTTCTATTTTATATTTTGGAGTCATTGCCATACTGTTTTCCCTAATAGTTTTGCTATTAATATGCCCTCAAATCATAAGTGAACTGGATTCTTTTTTCTTCACTTCTTGCTGATTTTTTAGATAGCCTCTAAGAAGTATGAGGTGATACTTTGTTTCAATTTGCATGTCTTTGGTGATTAGTTGTGTGTAGCACTTTTTCGTGTACCTACTGGTCATTTGTACATCTTATTTGGGAAAATGTCTTTGTAGGTACTTAGTTCACTTATAAATAGTGTTATTTATTTGCTTGCCATTGAGTTATATAAATTCCATTGAGTATTAACCCCTTATCAGAGATATGGTTTGCAAATACTTTTTCTCATTCTATAGGTTGTATTCAAAATCAGGGCAAAGGCCCATGTTAAGGAGCTTTTACTTCTTTATTTCTATAAGTTTAACATTTCTCAGTTCTTATGTTTAAGTGTTTATTCCATTTTAAGATGATTTTAGTGTATGGTGTAAGATATGAGTTCAATTTCATTCCTTTGCCTGTGTATATCCAGTTTTCTTGATACCAATATGAAGAAACTATTCTTTTTGAATTTTGTATTTTTGGCACTCTTGTCCAACACAAATTAATAATATATGTATGGGTTTATTTCTGAGCTCTCTAGTCTTATTTCATTGGTCTATGTGTCTGTTTTTATGCCAGACCATACTGCTGTGATTATTTTTGCTTTGTAACATAGCATGAAATCAGGAAGTGTGACATCCCTAGTTTTGTTCTTCTTGCTCAAATTTCCTTTAAATTATTTGGGGCATTTTATAGTTCCATATGAATTTTTTATATTTTTTCCTAATTATGTACAAAATACCATTGAGATATTGGTAGGGATTGCATTGGTTTCACAGCTTGCTTTGGATAGAACAACCATTTTAATAACAATATTTCTTTTAAACCATAAAAATCAATGTTTCGATTAAGATGTATGTTCCTCAATTTCCTTCATCAGTGTCATTTATTTTAGCATTCAGATTTGTCACCTCTTTGGCTGAATTTATTCCTAAGTATTTTATTCTTTTTTAAGATCTGTCAAATATTCTTTACATTTAGTTGCTTCAGTGTTGGATGAATATACATTTAAAATCCTTATATCATTGATAAATTGGTACCTTTATCAATTAGTGGCTATTTTATCTCTTGTGAACATTTTTGGCTTAAAGACTCTTTTTTGAATAAAATTAAATCATCCCTCTATATTTACCCCTTGTGCACTCTCTTGCTTGCAGTATTTTTTTTTCTATCTCTTTATTTCAGCCCATATGTCTTCTTTATTTTTTGATGGGAGTTGATGGTTGGTGATTGAACCAGGTACAGTTAACCACTGAGCTATACCTGCAGCCCTTTTTGAGACAGGGTTTCAATAAGTTGCTTAGGGCCCTGACAAGTTGCTGAGGCTGGCCTTGAACTTGTGATCCTCTTGCCTCAGCCTCCCAAGTCCCTGGGATTACATACATATACCATTGCACCTGGCCCATGTATCTTCTTAAAGCTCCAGTTAGTCTCTTGTGGCAACGTATAGTTGGATTTTTTTTAAAAACCATTCTGTCTTTTGATTGGGAGAATTTAACCCATTTACATTAAAAATAATTATTAATAAGTAAGGACTTAGCTATTGCCATTCTGTTAATTGTTTTCAGACTGTCTTGCAGTTCCTTTGGTTTTCTTCCTCTTCAGCTATCTTCCTTTGTTGTTAGATGATTTCCTGTTGTGATATGTTTAATTCCTTTCTGTTTGTATATCTGCCACAGTTTTTTTTTCTTTCATTTGCCATCAGATTACACAAAATATCATTTGTCATAACATTGTATTTTAAGCAGAGAACACTTTGATTCTAATTGCATGCAAAACTACACTTTTAACTTCTCTAGCCCCACACAGGATGTTATTGATGTCACAGTTTATATATTTTATACATCATGTTTGCATTAACAAATTATTTTAGCCATAGTTACATTTAATACTTTTGTCTTGCAATTTTTATATTCCTGTTAAAATTGATTTATGCACCACCATTACCTTGTTGAAGAATTTTTAATTTGATTATATATAACTACCTTTACCAATGAGTTTCATAACTTCATGTTTCCATGTTGCCAATTAATCACACTTCATTTCAACTTATAGGATTCCCATAACATTTCTTAAAAGACAAGTGGTGAACTCTTCCACTTTCATTTATCCAAAGGGAAGTCTTTATCTGTACATTTCTGAAGAATACCTTGGGCAGGTATAGTATGTTTGATTGGCAGGTTTTTTTTTTCTTTCAGTACTTTGAATATATTATCCTACCCTTTCCTGGCCTGCAGTGTTTCTGCTGTTAAACTGACTGATGCCTTATTAGGATTTCCTTGTGTGTGACAAGTTGCTTTTCTCTTACTTAATTCAAAATCCTCTTTGTCATTTATTTTCAACAATGTGGTTATAATGTGTCTTGTTAAAGACTTTTACATTAATTCTATTTGAGGTTCCTTGAGCTTAAATGATCTGTATATTCATTTCTCTCACTGCATTGGGAAATTTTCTGTAACTTTCCTTTAACTAAGATTTATTACCCTTTATCTTTCTTGCTCCTTCTCTAATGTTTGTAATGCAACTGTCAATTTGTTTAATGATGTCCCTATGTCCAGTAGAGTTTTTGATTATTTTTCTGACTGGATAATTCCAAATCTTCTGTCTTTGAGTTTACTTATTTTCTTCTGCTTGATTAAGTATGCTGTTGAAGTTTTCTGGTGTTTTTTTTTTTTTTTGTTGTTGTTGTTGTTTGTTTGTTTGTTTTGTTTTTTGTTGTTGTTCATTCTATTCTTCCATGCCAGAATTGCTAAAACTCTTCTTCTTAAACTCTTTAATGCATTTAATTTAGAAATTTTTTTTCTTAATTGTGATCCTGGAATCTCTCATCTAGTTGTATGGGCTCCAAAAAAAAAAAAGAATTCTTGAACATGTTTAGTTGCTAAAATTAGTGTTTCTATAGGTTTTGGACTACAAAGACCTCCTCTTTCACTATCCTAATGATGTCACTAAAAGAGAATAATTTTGGCTAATAATGGATAACATTTACATGGTTCTTGAATGTACCAGACACAAGTATAAATAATTTTATACATTAATTTGTGATTGATAAATAATAAATTGATATGGAACATATTCATACTCATACATGTTTAAAGATATGTTTAAAGATTTCATGTAACTTTCCTAAATTAAAGAGAGATAATATTGGGGAGATAGATTCAAAGCTGGGTAATCTAGATTTTCATTGCTTCTAAGTCTTCTTACTTATCTGCTTTATATATATTTTCCCTGTATGGATTCTCTTAAGTTCCCTCTTATTTCCTCCCTCATTTGAGGAAAGGTTCATCCAAGCTTCCTTCACAAATTCTAATCTCCTTTTTGTGCTTTAAAACCCAACATTATTTTCCAGGTATTTCTAATATACACCAGTATATATATCCATGCCTTCATCTTTTAAATTTTTCAAATCTATTTCTGTGTAGTCTTTTGTTCATAAACTTGAAGAGAGCTGACTTATATTTAATTCCATCCCTTTTGATTCTCCATAAACATACTATCTATCCTACATATTACAATCAAAGACATATTTTACCAACATGTATTTGAGAAAGTCTCTATATTTTTGAAGACAAAATGTAAAAGTAAATGTTGGGTATTAAAATAATTAAGTAAAGTTGCGGCAAGTTAATACAAAAAGTTTCAGTTTAAAGATAAATTTTATTTTGATGTAGATTTTGTATTTATGACCTCTTCAATTTTTCAGGAAAAGATGTAATATTTATTGAACATTTATTTCCTGAACAATGGGATAAACATTTTCCTTATATTATCTCATTTGTATTCTCATAGCAACTCTGCAAAAAGGTGTTATTGTATAAGTCCTTTGAAGAACCAAATGTCTGATTAAATTCATGGTTATCATAAATCTAGGAGGAAAAGCTAATGTTATGGATGGCCAAGTTATGAGTCACCATATCTTGCCAAGCTAGAAGAATGAGTCAAAAATCAACAAGGAACATTTAACAGGGATACCTATAAAATCACATTCAGATTAAACGCATCTTTAGTATCTATAGTTCTTATAAATTTTCTTGACTGCATTTCATGGGAGAGGTCACGCAGAGCTCCCTAAACCTCAATATGAGCTGATATTTTTATGAGCACCTTTATCACCCTGTCATACTATTATTATTATATAATAGAGTGTCCACATCAAAGAAAATATTTTTTTCCTGTGTATTCCCACTAGTCAATGCTTATTTGGGATATTGTATTGTTTCTGGTTAGTATATTTAAGTGAACTTTGGCAGTATTTAGATCATAAAATGGTGAACAGCAGGATGGTACATCTGTCACAGTTGACAGGATAGGGTAATATATGGGAATATTATTGATACATTAAAATTCTGCCACATGAAGGGCTACAGCACCTGAGAGCTGAAAATGGAAATTAAAGATGGGTAGGTTTCAGGTCAACATAAAGAGAAACTTTCTGAGTGTCAGAGCAGGCCAACAGTGGCAAGGTCTCATAATGAATGTGATCAAGCAAGGTACTTTGAATCTTTAAAGATTCTGGGATTTTAGCTGGGCATGGTGGTGCACATCTCTAATTCCATCTGAGGCAGGAAGATTGAAAGTTCAAAACCAGCCTCAGATATGGTGAGGCGCAAAGCAACTCAGTAAGACCATTCTCTAAATAAAATACAAAATAGGGCTGGAGATGTGGCTCAGTGGTAGAGTGCTCCTGCCTTCAATCACTGGTACAAAAAAAAAAAAAAAAAAGAGAAAAGAAAAGAAACAAGATTCTGGGATTTTACATCTCTCTTATTTGGCCTTCAGGCACTCTTACTCAAAATGATTTCTCCCCTTCAGAACAAGATTGCACTGATACACTATATTTAATAATTAAAGTATGTAATTACTCACAATCTCATGTGCACTAATAGTATTCTACAGTAGTCCTCTTCCCACCAAAAGTCTGCAAGGTGGAGGAAATATGTTTTATATACCTCTTCATACTGTTCTGAACACATAACTGAGCTCAATAAATACTTGTTGACTGATCAGTAATTTTCCAACCTGCTGATGCTGCTCTCTTTTGCAAGGGCAATTATAAACATCTCTAGGAGCCAACTCAAGTTCTTAAAATGATACAGATGCTATTGTACTGTCTTGCTTCAGCAGCAATCATTCTACAGAAACCACTGTCAGCAAAATAGGGCAAAGCTATTGTTTTGGTTTTCTTAATAAGAGGAGAAAGGAAAATAATTCTCATTTAAAACCATGGCCACTCAGTTAGCCATATCAAATAATACTTTGCATGGATAACTAAGTCTTTGTGTATCTGGCTTCCACAAACAACTTAAGTGCTTTGGAACATTACAAATGCCATTTATTTCCTTTTACTTTTTTTTACATATGCACATATATAAGCCATTTTGTTTCCCCTGTAACCAAATGCATCATCAGTAAATGGCGTATTTTATGGTCTTTATAATTACGATTTCTTAATACTGTTTTTTTCTCCCATTTTAGAAATACTGAAAACTTTTTTTTTCCTCCCTCTTTAGCATTATCTTTAAGCATTAAACTTTAACATTATCCCCATGGAACATGAATATATTAAAAAATAAATGCTGTAGCAGTTTTAGCAAATGATATTGATCTCACTGAACCAAAATTGACTGTACATTTTTCTCATTTGTTTTTTAATATTTTTTTAAACTTATAATTAGATTTACCTCTAACTGAATTGTATGGCTTTTGATATACATCTTAATAAATGGTATTCTTGATAGACTATATTTAATAATTAAAGTATGTATCCATGTACACTAATAGTATATTACAACAGTCCTCTTTCTACCAAGTCTCCAAGGTAGAGGAATTTTATATATATATATATATAATAAATATTCTTGATTTCAGTATTGTCTTAAAATGAAATAAGTAACATGTCTTTTATTGGTCCCCAGGTATCTTTTATGGGTGATTTCATATTTCAAGTAAGTCAACACTAGAAAGAATAGAGGACTCCTTGTATAGAAATGTGTTTTCTAGTGTTCTGTACTAATTAGCAAAGTGACTTTAAGCAAGCCAGTTTAAATTCTTTGGTTCTCTAAGTCTTCCTTTATAAGTGAGAGAACTTGGACTCTCTCTCTAGATTCCTTCTAGAGCTAATGATTTACAGTTTCAGAACATCTTGAACTTGATAAAAGTTTATACCAGTATAAAATATTCTAAAAAACATAAAATATTTTACATTGGAATTTGTCTGATTGAAACAATATCCTTGAATTATCAGTTTACCACATTCAATATTATTTTAACTAATGCTTCTAAAGATTTTTTTCTACAAACATTACTCCTTTCAATATTTCTTTGTACCCTGTAAGAAGGAAGTAATTTTATTTTACTTTATTATTTTTTAAAGGGACACAGAGAAACATTTATTATGGGCATCACAATAATACTGTATGTATCACAGCACATTAGACACACTTGCTTTATTCCTAATGAAATGTGTGGGATAGTTTTTCCTTTAATCAAATTAACTCTAGTATTTTCCTTCAGAGTTCCCATCTAAGGGCAAAAGCAATGGAAACAAATGATGAGCCAAAGTATGTTAAACCATCTGTTTTGAACAGATTAAACAGCTGCCATTATTTTTGAGAATATTAACACATCTTAACTTGTATGCTATTTATTAATTAAAAGTACATATCTAACTGTTGAAAATAATAAAAGGGAATTGCTGCTTTCATTACCTGACTGGTGGAACCCAGTCTCCCCGTCTCTCTCTCTCTCTCTCTCTCTCTCTCTCTCTCTCTCTCACACACACACACACACACACACACACACACACACATACACACACACAAAATTAGTTATTGTATAATATATATTATAGTATTTATTATACTAATATATATTATACATAAACTAATTGCATGCATATGTATATGTGATATATATATATCCTAACCTATGAAGGGGCAATCCCTTCACATATTGATGAAAAATGATAAGTAGAATAAATAATAGCTAGGGCATTTACAGTATAAGAGAAAATTGAGTAGTCAGGTATTAAACTTCACACGTAAGCCAGGCCTGATGGGACATACCTGTAATTCCAGCAATTTAGGAGTCTCAGGCAGGAGTAACAAAACTTTGAGGCAAGTCTGGGCAAGTTAGTAAGAACCTGTCTCAAAGTTAAAATGAGCTGGGAATGTAGCTTAATCTCTAGTAACACACACACACACACACACACACACAAAATTCACACATGTATATTTACATTTGTAATCCATTCATCATAATCTGATATCATATGCTACTCAATAAAATATCACTGGTCCTTCCATAAAACTTGATGGGAGAATTTATCTTGGAATTTAAGAAATAACATTAAATTAAGTTTGTGACTACATACGCAAAATAAATGTTTTTTGGTGAACATAGTGAAATAATTCCCTGCAACATTTTGTTTTCTTTTTTGTTTGTCTTATATTTGCATTTTTCTTTTTCCCTCTCAATGTGTTTCTTTTCTGTTTCTGTTTGTTTTTTAATTTGTTCTTTTTAATTATGCATGACTGTAGAATCTATTATGATATATTGATACAAGCATGAGATACATCTTGTTCTAATTAGGGTTCTAGTCTTATGAATGTACATGATGGTGAGATTCACTGTGGTGTATTCATATATGTACATAAGAAAGTTATGTCAGATTCATTCTATTGCCTCCCTTTTCCTATCCTCCCTCCCTTTTCTTCAGTCCCTTTTGTCCAATCCACTGAACTTTTATCCTTCCCCTTATTGTGGGATAGCATACTTATCAAAGAAAACATTCAACATTTGGTTTTTTTTTGCATTTGGCTTATTTCACATAGCATGGTAGTGGGAGCTTGGCTTATTTCACATAGCATGATAGTCTCCAGATCCATCCATTTATTGGCAAATATTATAAAGTCATTCTTCTTTATGGCTGAGTAATACTCCATTATGTATATATACCACAATTTCTTTATCTATTCATTTCTGGATAAGCATCTAGGTTGGTTCCTTAGCTTAGCTATTGTGATTTCTGCTGCTATAAACATTGATGTGGATGTGTCACTGTACTATGCTGATTTTACCTCCTTTGGATATATACTGAGAAGTGGGTCAAATGATTCCACTCCGTTTTTTTTTTTTTTTTTCTTAGTACTTAAAATTTTATTAGGGATTAAGATGAGCTCTACTACAAAGACATCAATTTGAATTCCATTTATTCTCTTTGTAACAGAAACAACTTCACTAAAAGACATTTCATTATTATTATTATTGTTATTATTTTGAATATTAACATTCTAGTCTTTTTCTTTTGACATTTTCCAATTTTTTTCTTATGATCTTACATAGAAATGCTCTCAAAGCTTTTTAAATATGACTTTATGGCCCATAGCTTAGATTCTGATTTAATAATTTTTTTTCATTTTTTAAAATTTTAACTTGTTATATATCACAGCAAAATGCACTGTAATTCTTATTACCCATGTAGAGTACAATTTTTCATATCTTTGGTTGTACTCGAATAGAGTCACACCATTTGGGTTTTCTTACATGTACTTAGATGTCCATCTCATTTCACCATCTTTCCTACCTCCATGCCCTCTCCCTTCCCCTGCCTCCCCTTTTTCCCTTTGCCCTATCTAGAGTTCATCTAATCCTCCCCCCCCCACCCTCACATTATGAATCAGCAGCCTTCAATCATAGAAAACATTCAGCATTTGGTTTTTGGGGATTCGCTTACTTCACTTAGCATTATATTCTTTCAATTTTTCACTTAGCATTATATGCTTTCAATTTTTCTCCATGTAGGATGATGTTGGCCTGGGGCTTAGCATAGATAGCTTTTATGATGCTGAGATGTTTTCCTCGTATTCCTATTTTTTCTAGTGTTTTGAACATGAAGGGGTGCTGTATATTATCAAATTCATTTTTTTGCATCTATTGAGATGATCATATGGTTTTTATCTTTGAGTCTATTAATGTGATGAATTACATTTATTGATTTCCATATGTTGAACCAACCTTGCATCCCTGGGATGAACTCCACTTAATCATGATGTATTGTCTTTTTGACATGTTTTTGTATTTAATCTGCTAGAATTTTGTTGAGAATTTTTGCATATATGTTCATTAGAGATATTGGTCTGTAGCTTTCTTTCTTTGATGTGTCTGGTTTTGGAATCAAGGTGATATGGCCTCATAGAATGAGTTTGGAAGTGATCTCTACTTTTCTACTTCCTACAACAAATTGAAAAGTATTGTTATTAATTCATCTTTAAAGGTCTTATAGAACTCAGCTGTGTATCCATCCGGTCCTGGGCTTTTCTTGTTTGGTAGACTTCTGATGGCATTTTCTATTTCATTGCTTGAAGTTGATCTCTTTAAATTGTGTATATCATCATGATTCAATTTGGGTAAATAATATGACTTCAGAAATTTGTTGATGCCTTTGATATTTTCTATTTAATTGAAGTATAAGTTTTCAAAATAATTTCTAATTATATTCTGTATTTCTGTACTGTCTGTTGTAATATTTCCTTTTTCATCATGTATGCTAGTTTTCTCTCTCCTTTCTTCATTAGCATGGATAAGGGGCTGTCAATTTTATTTATTTTTTCAAAGAACCAACTTGTGTTTTTTCAATGTTTTCAATTGATTCTTTTGTTTCAATTTCATTGATTTCAGTTCTGATTTTAATTGTTTCCTGTCTTCTACTGCTTTGGGTGTTAATTTGTTCTTCTTTTTGTAGGGCTTTGAGATTTAATGTCAAGTCACTTTTTGTTGACTTCTTCTTCTTTTCAGTGATGAACTCCATGCAATGAACTTTCCTCTTAGAACTGCCTTCACAGTGTCCCAGAGATTTTGATATGTTGTATCTGTGGTCTCATTCACCTCTAAGAAATTTTTAATCTGCTCCTTGATATCTTTGCTACCCATTGTTCATTCAGTGGCATATTATTTAGTCTCCAGGTGTTGGAGTAACTTTTATTTTTTGTTTTATCATTAATTTCTAACTAATTTTATTATGTTCTGATAGAATACAGGGCAGAATCTCTACATTTTTGTATTTGCTAATAGTTGCTTTGTGGCATAATATATGGTCTATTTTAGAGAAGGATCCACGTGCTGCTGAGAAGAGAGTGTGTTTGTTCATTGAAGGATGAAATATTCTATATAGGTTAGTTACATGTAAGTTATTGATTTATTATCAAGTTCTATAGATTCTTTGTTCAGCTTTTGTTTGGAAGATCTATCCAGTGGTGAAAGAGATGTGTTAAAGTCGCCCAGAATTATTGTGTTGTGGTCCATTTGACACTTGAACTTGAGAAGTGTTTGATGAACATAGATGCTCTATTGTTTGGGGCATACACATTTATTATTGCTATGTCTTGTTGATGAATGGTTCCCTTAAACAGTATGAAATGGCCTTCTTTATCCCCTTTGATTAACTTTGGCTTAAAGCCTACTTTATTTTATATGAGAATGCAAACCCTTGCTTGCTTCTGCAGTCCATTTGATTGATATGATTTTTCTCAAATTTTTACCTTCAGTCTGTGTATGTCTTTCCTATGATATTAGTATCTTGGAGGCAGAATATTGGTGGGCCTTTTTTTTTAAACCCAATGTGCCTTTTAATCCAATCTATGTCTTTTGATTGGCCAGTTTAGGTCATTAACATTCGGGGTTATTATTGATACATGATTTGTATGCCCAGCCATTTTGTTTATTTTTGATATTTAACTTGACTTGGTTTCTCCTTTGATTAGTTTTTCCTTTAGCATAATACCTCCCTTTGCTGATTTTCATTATTGTTTTATTTTAATTCCTCTTCATGGAATATTTTGCTGAGGATGTTCTACAGTGCAGGTTTTCAAGTTGTAAATTCTTTTAACTTTTGTTTATCATGGAAGGTTTTTGTTTTGTCATCAAGTCTAAAGCTTAATTTTGCTGGATATAATATTCTTAGTTGGCATCCATTTTCTTTCAGAGCTTGGTATATGTTGTTCCCATATCTCTTGGCTTTGAGAGTCTGGTTTAAAAATCTGCTGAGTTAGGAATTGATCTCCCCTTATATGTGATCTAATTCCTCTTTATTGTGGCCTTTAAGATTCTATACTTATTTTGTATGCTAGGTATTTTCATTATAGTGTGGCTTGGTGTAGATCTGTTGTAATTTTGTACATTTGGTATCCTGTAAACCTCTTGTATTTGATTTTCTAATTAATTCTATTTGAGAAATTTTCTGACATTATCTTATTGAAGAGATTGTGCATTCCTTTGTTTTGAAACTCTGTGCCTTCCTCTATCCCAGTAACTCTTATATTTGTTCTTTTGATGCTATCCCATATTTCTTGGGCTCTCTGCTCATGGTTCCTTACCATCTTCACTGTGTGGTCACATTTATTTCCCAGATTGTATACTTTGTCTTCATTATCTGACATTCTGTCTTCCATGTGATCTAGTCTCTTGGTAATGCTTTCTATTGTTTTTTTTTTTTTAAGCTTACTGTTTCCTTTATTTTAAGGATTTCTAGTTACTCCCCCCCCAATGATATCTATCTCTTTGCTACCTGTATTTGCTCCCTTATCTCTTTGTTGGTGTGATCTATGTATGCCTGTATTTTCTCTCTTATCTGTTTATTGGTGTCATCAATGATTGCCTGTATTTTTTTCTCTTATCTCCTGGTTGAAGTGTTCATTTTTTTCCTGTATTTGCTCATTTAGGTCATTCTTTAGTTCATAGATCATTTTAATTATGAACATTTTGAACTCCTTCTCTGACATTTCATCAACTGCACTGTCCATGGGTTCTGTTATTGTAGTATCCTGATTTGTTTGGAGCACTTTCCTCCCTTGTTTTTTCATGTTGTCTATGTGATTTCCTTAGTTGCAGTGTGGATTTGAGATATTACCATTTCTACCCTATAATCTTGTGGTATGTGTGCAGATTATCTTTATCTCACCTTGGTGTTGGGCTTCCAGACCCTGCTGGTGTCCAAGGATGGATGCTACTGTAACTATAGGTGGTGGCAGCAATAGCAAGAGGTAACTTGAGATAGCAGTGCAGGTACCTTAAGATGGATGCAACATCTTTCAGAGATGGGGATGAAAGCGTGGGCCTTTCATTAGCTTTGGGATGCATGTTCCAAGATGTAACTGCTTCTAGGCCATGCCTGTTGTCCCAAGGTGGAGGCTACTGCATGGGGAAGGGTAGGGGTATGGCTATAGTGTCTTAAGATGGAAGTGGGTTAAACCTGGGCTCCTAGGTGGTGGTGGGGGGATGACCTACCCAAGCTTACCCTGGGCCTTGGCTCCTGTGTAGTTCAGCGAGGCAGGTATGAGCTGATCCTGAGCTCTGGTGAAGGTCTGCCAATGGGAAGAGGCATTCTGTGCTGAGCCTGAACTCCAGTGGATTTCTGCTGGTGGTGGGATGGACTGGGGCCTACCTTGAGCCCAAGGTTCCATGCAGGTCAGTGAGGTAATTCTTACTACTCCTAGTTTTTTTTTTTTTTTTCTTTTTTTGAGAAATCTCCATTCTGCTTTCCAGGGTGTGTCTTATAGATTCTAATAATCTAAAGATCTATAAAGTATATATGAGTTGTCTTAACCGAGAATATCAACAAGTTCAATTTAATGACTTCTTAGATTTTTCAATTTTGTCTTACATTTTCTGATCAAGATTGAGATTGATGTTGGCAGCTTTACTAAAGAACACCCTTTTCTAGTGGAGTGTCCTCAAAATGAAACCCACAGCCCATTCCCATAAGAATCAGCTGGGATGTTTGTAAAATTCAAATTTCTGTACATAACCCCAGACTTACTAAATCAGAAACTCCAGTGTGGTGGTACTAAAAATGTATTGTTATGCTCCAATGAGATTCTTATCCATGATTCTAATCCATGATAGAATTTGAGACCCACAGCACTGATTGTACATAGTACCTTTATCAGTGCTACCATTTGTAGCCAAAGTAGGACATAATCTTGTGCCAGGTTTCCTCCCATACCTGTCTGCTTGCTCTTTCTAATGGAATTCCTTTGCCATTCCTCCCACTGTAGCCTAGCACCTATTAATAGGTGAGATTTCCAGCTGAACTTTACTATGCTCAGCAACCAAACACAAAAAGTAATTTTCACAAGGATATTTTCATGCTGTATATTAAACCTAGTTCAAGGTGCCAGTGCATTTGATTCTACAACTGTGATGAAAGGTTTTAAAGCACAGATCTGTTGATTTGAGGGGCACCCATTTTTCTTTCTCTTTTATTGTCCTTGTCCACAGAGTATAGTTGCAAGAGGCTTTGAAGTCCAGTCACGTACTAGTTTTATAATGTTAGCAGGTAGCATTCCCTCTGAGACTATTTCCTCCTTGAAAACAGAAGTAATTCCTACCTGCTGAACTCAGAGAGTTGTAATGAAGATTCTTGGAGGAGTGGCTGGAGATGTGGGGCAAGTTATTTTACTTCTCTAAAAATCATCTGCAAAATAAGGATAATAATAATACCTAGACCAGCATTGCCAAAATTAATTGAAATGATCCTAACACATGCTGAGTGTTCGATAAATTGCAACTCTTAATTTTGAGTTTGGGGAAAAGAATGTGGCAGAGTACAGGGACACAAGATACTTTTGCCTCTTTTTATTGAAATTTTCTAAACAACATTATCAGTTGTATAGCTAAAAAGTAGATTCCAAAGGAACACAAACTGGGCTGAATACCTTCCCTAGTAACTCTTTATTTCTGTAACATTGGCACAAGTTGTTGACATTTTCTGAACCTCATCTTTTTCACAAAGGGAGGAGCAGGAATATTCAGTTGACAAGTTTAGTGTGAGGCCCTAAATGGTGTTGTTTACCTTTTCTCTTCTCTTCCTTCTTCCCTTCCTTTCCTTCCCCATCAAAGGAGGATATTGGCAAAGATAATACATGGCCTTATAGTCAGATTCTGATTAATAATGCTTATTTTCAATTTGTGGCTGTCAGGATTGCATATTTCAAATGACTAATGGAGCGAGAGGATCTAGTCCTCTTCACATAAATCAAGGTATATGTGTTCTACAACCAGTTTACCATTTTCATTAGTTTCTTGAATCCACAGTGACACACACAGATAAGAGCGTCTCTGAGACATCCAACTTATGCAATATGGTGAATATTTAAATAATGGATGCAGTTACTTTTAGACTCTAGGTGGATCTAGAAATCAGATTAAGATTCTTCTTTTGAGCAGAGACTATGACTTGGGCATCCTTAAATCCACAAATTATGCTTTTATCTTTAGAAAAAACAATCAGTGAAAATCAACTGCATTTGAAGAAAACTCAAAGTAATCATGGAAAATTCTGTCCTAAATTCTCTACACTTTGCTTAATACCCTCAGTGCATAGTTGATTACTTGAGATGGCAACACTCTAGGAAGAAGAAGAAAGGACTTGGTTTAAAGTTTTTCCTTTTCAACCTGTTCTGTCTTCAGATAGATCAGGAAATATTTTTGATAACAGCTATGTGATTTATACTTCAAATAACTTGAAAAATACTATTTATGTTGAGTGTTTTTTTTTCTTTTTGCTTTTCCCCCTTCTAATTTTGTTCTTTTTAAATAATTTTTGCTTATTTTATTATTTTGACTCCATTTTCTTCTAATATTTCTTTTGGCTATTCTCTTTTGACAAAAACATTGTAGAAATTGTGTAAAAACGTGGATGTGTAACAAATGTGATTCTGCAATCTGTATACAGGGTAAAAATGGGAGTTCTTAACCCACTTGAATCAAATGTATGAAATATGATATGTCAAGAGATTTGTAATGTTTTGAACAACCAATAATAAAAAAGAACAAATTAAAAAAATTTAAAAAAAGAAATTGTGTTGCCCTTTTATATCTTTCTTAGTTTTTTTCAGTAACCATCAAATAAAACAGCAGTAATGAGTACATCATTTCTTTCCTCCTGACTGCTTTCCTCATAAATTTTTCACTGTGGATTATGACTTACTATAGGAGAATTTCTGAGTTAAATTACCTTTAGTAGGATAACAACTGTAAAGAGAATTAAAATGAATATACAGGTAATAGTTTTATCTGTGTCACCTATCTACACAATCTTGTAAGCAGACATGACAACCTTTTCAGAGCTTTTGCTTTTTGAAGAGAATTGATAGATGATCTTGGTAACTTTCCGAAACTTGAAAATTTCTGAGATATTATTTGTTCCTCTTGAATTTTAGGAGTGTATTAATAATTTCTATAATTTATCAATGTGAAGTGCATTATTATCACCATTCTTCAAAGGATGATGTTATTCTGAGGTTACTGTCTTTGGATGATTCAGTATCCAAAGGCATTTCAAACAAGTGTATCCTGAATAATAAATTAATAGTGTTCTCATTGTTAAAAAATAGTTTTGGTTATATAGATTAATATAATTAATACCTAATCTGTTATAAATGTGTAATCATCTATGATACTAAATAACTAACCTGCTTTTTTTAAAAAAATTGAGAGCAGGGACTATTAAATAGTATATGTTTTTGCTGCTAATATTCATCCTGCTGAAAATAGTGTATTCTGGGCAGGAAAAAATGAATAGGCAATTCAGTAGCTAAGACATAAAGAAGAAATTCTCATATGTATATGTTATATAGTGCTTTTGTGAGCTTCAGTAAAATTTTGTGAAGCACTTTGTGTGAAACATTTAGAATTTTTTCTATAATCGTGGCGTATTACAACTATTAATTTTAAATGGAAAAATACTGTCTCTTCTTTTGTTAATGGTAGGAGACAGATACTTTACCTGAAACTGTGAGCTGTGAGCAATCCTAGTAGTCAATCACATCATTTATACTATGTTGAAATCGTGCTTTTGGCATTTGCTTATTCAAAAAAAATAATGTATATAATTATAATTTTTTACTGTGATTGCATTTTTAGTTGATTTACTCTGCTAGACCTAACACTGAAATACAGTTGCCCAGAACACAGTGGATGTCCAAATTCTGAGAAAAATGCATAACATTTTGCATGAAGAGGTTTATATTTGGTGTGAACCTGACCCATAGGGAATACTTCCCTCCTTTCTTTACTTCAATACAAAACAGAAGCCATTTTCCTTAAACGCAATATTCTACAAATATTTACCTACAAATATGTTATTAGTCCAGTGCACAGACACTTGTTGTTAGAGACCCATCATTCCATTTGTCCTCAGAGAAAACACATGGGAAACTGTAAAATTTGGACACCAAACAACTGATAACCAGATAGCAGGTTAGCCTCAATGTGGTGCAAATATTGTCTGTTTGCAAGACTGATATTTGCACACACGTCTTTGGCAGATGATGGCGAAACATTGCACAGAAGAAGCATGCCTCCTGACTCACACAGCACAAAGAGAGAACATCTTCCTCATGTCTATTTTCTCTCCTCTCTTTGCAAAGACTGATGGATTCTTTTAAATGCAAAGATATTTTGAGGAAGTTCTTGAAATTTAAATATGGAGAGGTATGTCTCCAATCTGGGAAATTTTCTTCTTCTTTTTTGCTACCCCAGTTAAAATTCAGGCTTAGAATATCTCACTCGACTCGGTTATTTTTTATTTTGTTTTATTCTTGGACTTAGTGATATTATGACCACATAATTTGAAATTATGACTCATAATTAGAATGAGATTACAAATCATACTCAAGTCCCTGAGTATATAATGCATGTATAGATAGATATAGGAATATAGTTTATGTCAATGTACAAAAGTCTCTCTCTCTCTCTCTTTCTCTCTCTCTCTCTCTCTCTCTCTCTCTCTGTGTGTGTGTGTGTGTGTGTGTGTGTGTGTATTATGGCTTGCTTGGATTTATATTTATTGTTTTTTCATACTTTGCTCATAGGAGATAGTGTAACATAGTAAACAGACATACATGGGATGTGGTACTATTATAGGAATGGATATAGTGGTTAAGAACATAGACTTTGAAACAGAAATTGCTTCTCTGATCGTGAAAAACTTAAGCTTCTATTCTGTGCTTCCTCATCTATAACACGATAATGATAATAGTCTTACCCATTAGGTTTGTTATGGGACTAAATGGGATAAGTCTATAATGTTCTTATAATAATATCTGTCAGGTAAGGGTCAGGTTTATTTTTATCTGATAGTCTACCATCTGTATACCATCTTGTAACCAAAAGACTTAAGAGTATAATTTTAGATCACTCAATAAATATGTGTTTTCCTGAACTGGGCTTGATTATGAGTCAGAGATTGGTAACTGCTAGTTCATATGACTTTGCATGAACTACTTTAACTATCCTAAGCCTGTTTCCTCATCCATGAAATGGGACAATAATTGCTGTCTTGTTTTCCTTGTAGGGTTATTATATACAACAAATGAGATATTTTATATAAATGCATGCGTCTACTTTGAAATGCAAGACAGATAGTTGTAAAGCTTTTGTTTTTCTGAAAAAAAAAACTAAGATGACTGATTCATATTCATTTCTGGTCTAGCAGGTATGGGAAGACCCACATATGAGTACATTAAAAGCAGAAAGTGCTATTGCATCAGAAAGTTCCAGAGAAATTGCTTTTTTAAAGTATGAAGAAAATTTTTTTTTCTTATCTAGAAAGAGCAGAAAGAGAATAAACACATGCCAGTTAAGACTTAGTACATGCTCAGGAGTAATTAAGATTCTAGTCACCTTGATTATTTTCTTGCTTAAATAATATGTCTTATTTAGAGCCAGATCAGATCAATTGGGAAGATGTACCAAAAACTAAAAGCATGTTAGCATCTGGAGAGAGTTTATTTCTTGGTGTATTAGAAGAACATCAGTACTCCCTCCCTTCCTTCCTTCCTTCCTTCCTTCCTTCCTTCCTTCCTTCCTTCCTTCCTTCCTTCCTTCCTTCCTTCCTTCCTTCCTTCCTTCCTTCCTTCCTTCCTTCCTTCCTTCCTTCCTTCCTTCCTTCCTTCCTTCCTTCCTTCCTTCCTTCCTTCCTTCCTTCCTTCCTTCCTTCCTTCCTTCCTTCCTTCCTTCCTTCCTTCCTTCCTTCCTTCCTTCCTTCCTTCCTTCCTTCCTTCCTTCCTTCCTTCCTTCCTTCCTTCCTTCCTTCCTTCCTTCCTTCCTTCCTTCCTTCCTTCCTTCCTTCCTTCCTTCCTTCCTTCCTTCCTTCCTTCCTTCCTTCCTTCCTTCCTTCCTTCCTTCCTTCCTTCCTTCCTTCCTTCCTTCCTTCCTTCCTTCCTTCCTTCCTTCCTTCCTTCCTTCCTTCCTTCCTTCCTTCCTTCCTTCCTTCCTTCCTTCCTTCCTTCCTTCCTTCCTTCCTTCCTTCCTTCCTTCCTTCCTTCCTTCCTTCCTTCCTTCCTTCCTTCCTTCCTTCCTTCCTTCCTTCCTTCCTTCCTTCCTTCCTTCCTTCCTTCCTTCCTTCCTTCCTTCCTTCCTTCCTTCCTTCCTTCCTTCCTTCCTTCCTTCCTTCCTTCCTTCCTTCCTTCCTTCCTTCCTTCCTTCCTTCCTTCCTTCCTTCCTTCCTTCCTTCCTTCCTTCCTTCCTTCCTTCCTTCCTTCCTTCCTTCCTTCCTTCCTTCCTTCCTTCCTTCCTTCCTTCCTTCCTTCCTTCCTTCCTTCCTTCCTTCCTTCCTTCCTTCCTTCCTTCCTTTTTGGCTACTTTTGAGAACCCCTTAGCCCTCATTATTTTCATCTGAGGAAATTAAAAATGCCTGCTCACACTTTGCTCAAACCATTTCATTCAGATAGAGTATATTTGGTTCTATCTTCTTAGAACCAAGGATCTGTGTTAACAGTGAATATGGTTTAGAAATTATTTCCTCAGATAATATAAAATGTCTTATCATTCAAGTGGTTTTTAGAGTCAAGTTAGGTAGTCTATTCTGATGTGTTTGGCCTACTAAAGTTCATTCTTAGGAAAACATACAAAAAGAAATAGCATGGCCTTTTTTTTTTATTTCTACAGGATTTAAGTATCAGTGGTAATGGGGAGGTGCACTGAATTTATACAGAGCTAAACCTTCTAAGTAAAGAATCCAAGAGTTCTTCTCAAGTTAGATTGCTTTTGTAACATCTTTCCTATATTTTGTAGTAACTTTCTTGTGCCCCGTTTTGGAAAAGCAAGAGATTAGAGTTACTGCTAATGTTTAGATGAGTTTGTGTTAAACCTTAGAAAGGTAAATGACTCAGAGATTGCAGATAACTTCCCTATCTTCACTTTCCCTTAATAGCATTGCTATTAAAATAAAAAAAAAACTGGATTAAAAAAAAAGATTTGTACATATTAGTAATGCCTTTGCATTGAATCAGCTCCTTGTATTTTGTTTTATTACTGGAATGACTTTTACACCACCCACATCTGATATTGCTCATAATATCTTACTGAGGTACTTTTGGATATCACATCAGGCATGGGTGATTTGTAGCAATAAACAATTGTCAGTGTAGATAATAGCTGACTGCACAAGGCTGATATATTTGAAGCCTTAAAGCAATCATATTTAATATCATTCCCTGGAACTCAACAGGATGCTAACACCTACTATCAAAGTTCATGTTCTGAGAATAATGATATCGTATTATAATTTTGGAATAAACGTGTCCTGCTTATTAATTAAAACTGTCCTATGCACAAAACATTATTACTGAGTTTTCTTCCAGCTAATGACTCGTAGTACTGAAAATATTATTTTTGAGATTGTTTTTAAGTATTGCAAATAAATATATTGCAAGTTATGTTCCATCTCCAGAAGTTTTTACATGTGAGTAAATTTGAGATCAAAGTCCATCAAAGAATAATATGTTATGTTATTTTTACATGGGTTATCATCTCTTATTAACCTTGAAAATTTTTGTCCTAATAGATGAAAGTAGGGGATGAAGAAAATAAATAGGTAAGGAGGAAATAATTGTAAAGTAAACAACTAATACAGCTAAGAAATGTTGTCCTGGTTATTTTTCATTTATCCCTTTTATTTCAGGACTCTCTCGTGTCCTTTGATATAAGGACAGTGTCCGTGGGGCTCCTTTGCCTTCTGGCTTCTGGTGGGGCAAAGCTAATGAGAGGAACTAGCAGGAGATCGGAGGATAGGAGGAAAGTGAAGTTTTTGTAGGTTTTATTTTCTGACTTCCTCCTGACAGAATACAGTTATGAAAGGCCCTGTTCCTTTCTAAGACCACAATTCCTGATGGTCCTTTGTCATGACATCATTTTTTTCTGTTTCATTAACTTCTGTCTCCTCTTTATTCCTTCAGACATAGAGATGAGGCTTCCTCTACAACTATCCGTGTCAAATTCTCCTCCCATATTAGTTTTCTTACCCTGCCCCCATGTATTTAAATTGTTCGGCCATCAATCTCTCTTTGGTCATCATTTTGAATACCTCATCTTGTTTCTGCTAGTATTTGGTCTCATACAAGTAGAAGAGAGCAGAAAATAGTCCACAGCTGCAGCCAGCTTTGTTGGAGTTGAGCTCTGCTTCTGTTACTTCATAGCTTTGTGATCTCAGGCAAATCTCTTCCACCTTGCTGGACTGAAATTTCTACAACTGTGCAATGAAAAGTGGCTAAATAGATTCCAAGCTCTAAGAATTCTGTGTTCTGTATGTAACTCAAAGTGATGAAATGACCACCTCCATGCTATGTCATTATTAAATTCTTTAGGCATTACTGGGGGTGTGGGGGCAGGGATAAAGCAACCTAGTGAAATTGATATGAGAGCTTAGTTAATAATATTCATAATATAAAATATGTTTTTAGTGAATATAATTTACAGTCAAAGTTCCTTAATTTTTTCATTTTGGGGGGTGGATGTTCTGGGAATTGGACTCAGAAGAACTCAACCACTGAGCCACATCCCCAGGCTTATTTTGTATTTTATTTAGAGACAGGGGTATCACTGAGTTGCTTAGTGACTCACTTTTGCTAAGGCTGGCTTTGAACTCACAATTTTCCTGCTTCAGCTTCCTGAGTCATTGGGATTATAGGTCACCACAGCTGGTTTGAAGTTGCTTTATTTTTATTTGGATATTTTCTCACTGTTTTTCTTTTTTATTGTTTCATCTTGGATATAAATGTTATCAAAATACAAATTGATTACTGTCAGTTCTTTTGAATGGACCCTATTTACATTAGGTTGGTCTCTGATTTTAAGTGAAGCTACTATTTCACTAAAGTACATTTTGGGTATAAAAGATGATTTTTAAGTTTCAAACTCCACTTATCCTTGAAAAAAGTTAAGATTTTTGAAGCATCACTTTCCTAGCAAGTACTTGTCTGCTCTTTTCTTAGGTCTTATGTGTAACTTTTCTCTGATTACCATATTGCAAACTGAAGGAAAACTCAGAGGTGAACCAAAGTAAAGCCACAATTATTACTGTAGATGTGAAGTATGGATATTTGAATAATTATATTTTAGTGTGTTTGTTCCAGTGGATGGTGCTACAAACATGTTAGTTAAACATTTTCAGCATGCAGATTGGTTGGTCAATTGAGCAAAGGAAAATGTTTTTGTAGCCTGGAGAACCGCTGTGGTTCTAAATCTAAATCTCTGAGCTAGAAAAGTATCAACCAAGATTGAAGCCAGCTCAGAGATGAGGAAGGTATAACTGAACATGGCTGGGTAACAAATATCTAAAAGTAGGATGTGAAAGCTACAGCTTAGTAATGGGAGGATGACACTTTTTTGTGGAATAAAACCCTTTGCTGTTAAGGGAAATGATTTTGATAGAAACATTTGGTTTCTGGAGAGTATAATACACAGATCATAATCTCATTCGTGCTCCTTCATAGGGCCCCATTTCTTCCTCTGTCATTTCTTGGCCACTTTGTATCCCAATCTTAGGATTCCTAACTGTGTTCTTCAATCACCAATGAGTTCCCTTTATGTAATTCAACATAAGACTCTGTAATATTGACAAATGAATCTTACACTTAAAATGTCACCTATGCCAACCAACCCTCCTTCCCTTCCTTTCTCTTCAGTCTTGCACATCACTTCAAATCTCAGCTTGGAAAAAATTCATCTTGGTTTCTCTTTTGACCTCCTTTTTAAAAAATAATTATTCCATTTATTTATTCTTGATTTTAATTCTTGTGCCATACGAGTCTTATAAAGGAAGTTGGGGCCTAATCTCACATGATGGAGTTTAGGGGCTACATTTTCTTCTATTAGACACATGGTCTCTGGTTTCATTCCTAAGTTTTTGACCCATTTTGACTTGAGTTTTGTACATGGTTTGAGATAGGGGTTCAATTTCATTTTGTTGCATATGGATTTCTAGTTTTCCCAGCACCATTTGTTGAAGAGGCTATCTCTTCTCCAATGCATGTTTTTGGTACCTTTGTCTAATATAAGCTAATTGAAATTTTGTGGGTTAGTCTCTGTGCCCTCTATTCTGTACCATTGGTCTACCAGGCCAATACCATGCTGTTTTTGTTACTAATGCTCTATAGTATAATTTAAGGTCTGGTATAATGATGCCCCCTGCTTCATTCTTCCTGGTAAGGATTGCTTTAGCTATTCTGGATCTCTTATTTTTCCAGATGAATTTTATGATTGATTTTTCTATTTCCATTTTGATCAGAATTGTATTAAATCTCTACAGTGCTTTTGGTAGTATGGTCATTTTGATAATATTAATTCTGCCTATTCAAGAGCAAGGTAAATCTTTCCATCTTCTAAGGTCTTCTTTGATTTCTTTCTTTATGGTTCTGTAATTTTCATCATATGGATCTTTCACATCTTTTGTTAAGTTCATTCCCAAGTATTTTATTTTATTTTTTTTTTTGAGACTATTGTAAATGGAGTAGTTTTCCTCATTTCCGTTTCTGAGGATTTGTCACTGATATATAAAATATGATTTGATTTATGGGTGTTGATTTTTATATTCTGATACTTGCTAAATTCATTTACTAGATCTAGAAATTTTCTGTTGGAACTTTTAGGGCTTCTACATATAGAATCATATCATCAGTAAATAGTGCCAATCTGAGTTCTTCTTTTCTATGTGTATCCCTTTAATTTCTTTCATCTGTCTAATTGCTCCAGCCAATGTTCAAGAGCTATGTTAAAAAGAAGTGGTGAAAGAGGGAATCCCTGTCTTGTTCCAGTTTTTAGAGGGAATGCCTTCAATTTTTCTCCATTTAGAATAATGTTGGCCTGGGGTTTAGCATAGATACCCTTTATGATTTTGAGGTATGTTCCTGTTATCTCCAATTTTTCTAGAGTTTTGAACATGAAAAGGTGCTGAATTTTGTCAAATACTTTTTCTTTGTCTATTGAGATGATCATATGAGGAGATCCAACATGGCGGTGGGCTCAGAGAGCTCAAGTCTCTGACCTCTTCAGCTGCGCGGGCATAGGGAGTCGTAAACTGTCTAAATGCTGTTTGCTCAGGATCACTAGGCAATGCTGAGCTGACGTGGATCTGGGGCGAACAGTCTGGGCCTCTCACAACACACACCGAGCCCGGATCGGCTGAATTCAAGCTCCCGTTCCCTGCTTCTCCCAGACAAACTGCTGTGACTCGGCACTAAACAATCCCGCTGAAACAACTGGTCGGCCTTTCTGAACCTACGGAGGTTAATGCCAAACGAGCCTTCATAGGCAGTGGCCACAGGATTGAAACAGGGCTTGGGAGAGCCAGTCAGGACCCACCCATTGCATTGGTCACCTGGCAAAGGGAACGAACTGTCGCCATTTGCATGGAATACCACCATGGCAGAGAACTGACGTCACCAGAATGCGGTGGAGGAGATAACTCCATTGAAACCGGCGGCGACAGGTGTGTAACCCCCTAGCCTTCCCTCTCCACACAGCGGTGAAACCTTAAGGGCCCCTCCCAGCTCTCCCTTGAGCGCGATAGCCAGACCGAGGGAATCAGGAGTGGCGCGGGACCCATGGTGCGGAACTCCTGGCTATTGCTCCCACCAGTACTGACAACTGAGGTCTCTTGCACCAGCTACCGGGGGAGTGGCTAACGGAGGGCAAGCAAAATTCGCTGAGGGTTCTCAGCCCCAAGCTCTACAAACTTAGGGTCTGAGGGAATGGCAAACAGGGAGAGTGTGCCCAGTCGTTCATGAAAATAGGGCTCCCGGGAGCAGCAGACCTGGCATGTAGCCAGTATTGTGGTGAGCGTCACCGGTGAGTGGGGCCTGGCTTGAGGAAAAGTGGGGAAGTGACTAGACACAAGAGAAGGCCCTAGGCACTCAGGATTGGAGAGCCGCCCAGTCTGGGAGGAGGAGCTGCTGCACAGTGATTGGTTCCCGCGTATTGAGAGGAGAAGCTTGGCCCGGTGGGAACAACTCCACCTACTGGAAGAGAAGTTAATCAAACTCTATGACTGCATTTATTATTTTTTTTTCTTTTTCTTTCATTTTCATTTTTTGTTGTTGTTGTTCTTTAACTTTTTAAAATGTTTTTAATTTTTTTTAATTTTTTTATTTTATTGTTATTATTATTTTAAATTTTAATTTTCATTTTTTTATTATCATTATTATTTTTTTTTAAAAATTTTTCTTTCTTTCTTTATTTTCTATTTTTTTCTTTTGTCTTTTCATTTCTTTTCAATTTTCTTATTCCCCCTTCCTTGAATTCTACCT
>NW_025999862.1:6104701-6129792 GCF_001458135.2 Marmota marmota marmota
AAAAGACCCAGAATAGCAAAAGCAACTCTAAGCAGGAAGTGTGAATCAGGCGGCATAGCGATACCAGATTTCATACTATATTACAGAGCAATAGTAACAAAAACAGCATGGTACTGATACCAAAACAGGCGGGTGGACCAATGGTACAGAATAGAGGACACAGAGACCAATCCACAAAGTTACAACAATCTTATATTTGATAAAGGGGCTAAAAGCATGCAATGGAGGAAGGATAGCATCTTCAACAAATGGTGCTGGGAAAACTGGAAATCCATATGCAACAAAATGAAACTGAAACCCTTTCTCTCGCCATGCACAAAAGTTAACTCAAAATGGATCAAGGAGCTTGATATCAAATCAGAGACACACCGTCTGATAGAAGAAAAAGTTGGCTCTGATCTACATATTGTGGGGTCGGGCTCCAAATTCCTCAATAGGACACCCATAGCACAAAAGTTAATAACTAGAATCAACAAATGGGACTTACTTAAACTGAAAAGTTTTTTCTCAGCAAGAGAAACAATAAGAGAGGTAAATAGGGAGCCTACATCCTGGGATCAAATTTTTACTCCTCACACTTCAGATAGAGCCCTAATATCCAGAGTATACAAAGGACTCAAAAAATTAAACAATAAGATAACAAATAACCCAATCAACAAATGGGACAAGGACCTGAACAGACACTTCTCTGAGGAGGACATACAATCAATCAACAAGTACATGAAAAACTGCTCACTATCTCTAGCAGTCAGAGAAATGCAAATTAAAACCACCCTAAGATACCGTCTCACTCCAGTAAGATTGGTAGCCATTATGAAGTCAAACAACAACAAGTGCTGGCGAGGATGTGGGGAAAAGGGTACTCTTCTACATTGTTGTTGGGACTGCAAATTGGTGCGGCCAATTTGGAAAGCAGTATGGAGATTCCTGGGAAAGCTGGGAATGGAACCACCATTTGACCCAGCTATTGCCCTTCTCTGACTATTCCCTGAAGACCTTAAAAGAGCGTACTACAGGGATACTGCCACATCGATGTTCATAGCAGCACAATTCACAATAGCTAGACTATGGAACCAACCCAGATGCCCTTCAATAGATGAATGGATAAAAAAAAATGTGGTATTTATACACAATGGAGTATTACACAGCACTAAAAAATGAGAAAATCATAGAATTTGCAGGGAAATGGATGGCACTAGAGCAGATTATGCTAAGTGAAGCTAGCCAATCCCTAAAAAACAAATGCCAAATGTCTTCTTTGATATAATGAGAGCAACTAAGAACAGAGCGGGGAGGAAAAGCAGGAGGAAGAGATTAACATTAAACAGAGACATGAGGGTGGAGGGAAAGGTAGAGAAAAGGGAAATTGCATGGAAATGGAAGGAGACCCTCATTGTTATACAAAATTACATATAAGAGGTTATGAGGGGAAGAGGAAAAAAAACAAGGAGAGAAATGAATTACAGTAGATGGGGTAGAGAGAGAAGATGGGAGGGGTGGGGAGGGGGAGATAGTAGAGGATAGGAAAGGTAGTAGAATACAACAGTTATAACATATCCACATTTTTACATTATGGCATTATGTAAAAATGTGGATATGTAAACGATGCGATTCTGCAATCTGTATTTGGGGTAAAAATGGGAGTTCATAACCCACTTGAATCTAATGTATGAAATATGATATGTCAAGAGTTTTTTAATGTTTTGAACAACCAATAAAAAAAGAGATGATCATATGATTCTTATATTTAAGTCTATTGATATGATGAATTACATTTATTGATTTCCATATGTTGAACCAAACTTGCATCCCTGGGATGGACCCCACTTGATTGTGGTACGCTATCTTTTTGACATGTATTTGTATTCAATTTTCCAGAATTTTATTGAGAATTTTTGAATCTATGTTCATTAGATATATTGGTCTGAATGTTTCTTTCTTTGAAGTATCTTTGCCTGGTTTTTGAATCAGGGTGATATTGGCCTGATAGAATGAGTTTGAATGTGCTTTCTATTTTTCTATTTCCTGAAATAAATTGAAAAAGTATTGGTATTAGTTCTTCTTTAAAGGTCTTGTAGAACTCAGCTGTGTATTTATCCAGTCCTGGGCTTTTCTTGGTTGGTAGACTTCTGATGTGGTATCTTCTATTTTGTCACTTGAATAATATGACCCTAGAAATTTGTCAGTGCCTTCAATATTTTCTATTTTATTGGAGTACAAGTTTTCAAAATAACTTCTAATTATATTCTGTATTTCTGTACTGTCTGTTGTTGTATTTCCTTTTTCATCATGTATGTTAGTAATTTGAGTTTTCTTTCTTCTTCTCTTTGTTAGTATGGCTAAGGGTTTATTTATTTTTTCAAAGAACCAATTTTTTATTCTTTTGTTTCAATTTCATTGTTTTCAGCTCTGATTTTAATTATTTCCTATCTTCTACTGCTTTTGGTGTTGATTTGTTCTTCTTTTTCTAGGGCTTTGAGATGTAAGGGATTGGCTCAAACTAAAAGGTTTCTTCTCAGCAAAAGAAACAATCTGTGAGGTGAATAGAGAGCCTACATCTTGGGAGCAAATCTTTACCCCTTATTTATCAGATAGAGCACTAATCTCTAGAATATATAAAGAACTCAAAATCTAAGCAGCAAAAAACAAACAAACAAAAAACAAAACAAACAAACAAAAAACCCAAATAACCCAATCAATAAATGGGCCAAGGACCTGAAAAGACACTTCTCAGAAGATGTTATACAATCAATCAACAAATGTATGAAAAATTGTTCTTCATTGCTAGCAATTAGAGAAATGCAAATCAAAACTACTCTAAGATTTCATATCACTCCAGTCAGAATGTCAGCTATTATGAATACAAACAACAGTAAGTGTTGGGGAGGATGTGGGGATAAAGTACACTCATACACTGCTAGTGGGACTGCTAATTGGTGAAGCAATATGAAAAGCTGTATGGAGATTCATCAGAAACCTTGGAATGGAACCTCCATTTGACCCAGCTATCCCTCTCCTCAGTCTATGCCCAAAGGACTTAAAAACAGCATACTACAGGGACACAGTCACATCAATGTTTATAGCAGCACAATTCACAATAGCTAAAGTGTGAAACCAATATCCTTCAATAGATGAATGGATGAAAAATGTGGTATATATACAAATATATTTTGTGATTGTCTTACTATCATATGTAACTTATTCAAAATATTTTCATGCAACTAAAAATTTAAGTCAGACACAATAGTGTATACCTATAATCCCAGTGGCTCAGGAGGTGAAGGCAGTAGGATGGAGAGTTCAAAGCCAGCTTCAGCATTTTAGTGAGGCGCTAAGCAACTTAGTAAGACTCTGTCTCTAATAAAATACAAAATAGGGCTCAGGATGTGGTCAGCACTCTAGTCCCCTTGAGTTCAATCCCTGGTACCCTCAACCCCTCCAAAAAGAAATTAAAAATTGGTAAATCCTCTATGGAAAGCAGCATGGAGATTCATCAGAAAACTTGGAATGGAACCACCATCTGACCCAGCTCTCTCTCTCCTCCTTCTATACCCAAAATATTTAAAATCAACATACTACAGTGACACAGCCACATCAATATTTATAACAGCTCAATTCACAATAGCTAAACTATGAAACCAATGTAGGTGCCCTTCAACAGATGAATGAATAAAAGAAACTAGGTATACATACACAATGGAATATTACTCAGCTTCAAATAAAACTGATTTTATGACATTTGTTGGTAAATTGATGGAACTGGAAAATATCATGCTAAGTGAAATAAGCCAATCCCAAAGAACCAAACGCCTAGTATTTTCTCTGATATGTGGATACTAATTCACAATAAAGGGGCAGATAGACATATTTTGGACTAGACAGAGGGGAGAAAATGGAAGGGAGTAGGTATGGGGGATGGGAATGATCATAGAATGAATCGGATATTATGACCCTATGTGCATATATAATTACATGACCTGTGTAACTACATCATATACTGTGAACGTCTAGAGCCTTCGGGTCCCTGGGTAAGGGTCGCGAAATAACCAGGACACAGGGGATGCAGAGCCAAGGCAGCAATCGCAACTGCATGCTGAAGTTTATTTGCAAGTTCCTTTTATACACTTCTTCTAACAAAGCAAGCAATTCTTCAATAACACTTTACCCACATTGTCCAAATATCATGCCTCAGTGGATACACAGAGCTAGATTCAAATTGTTCCTGTTTGTTTGATAAGTACCCTCCTAAAGTTCTTTATAGACATTATCTAGTCCTCTGAGGATGCATTTGTTTCTTCAGAATGTACTGTTCCCAGGATAAGTATGCAGGAAGCTTCTTCCTCTTGGCCAAACCATGCAGAACTTGTGACTTGCGATAAGGGGAAGAGAACTTTTCCTCCTCCTAGCTGAGGTTTGCCTCAGCTGACCTAAATCACAGCCACAGCTCTTGCAAAATGTCAGGCCTGAGGGAGCTAAACTCTGCACACTTAAACCCCAACAATATACAACTGGACAAATCAGAAGTTATACTTCATTTATGTATGATATATCAAAATGCACTCTACTGTTATAACTAAATAGAACAAATAAAAATATATTAAAAAAAGAAAATATTCCCACTGAACTCATGAAAATTAGTTTTGGATTTGATATTGAATGTTGGAATATTTAAAGTGTGATGATTTCAATAATTCAATCATGTATGCTGGGCTGTGTTTGAATTTAGACATATATGTTATCTGGATGTTCTATTGAAAAGAACCTAAGTAGTGTCTGCTTTAAATTTCCAGCAGTTTTGTATTCACTCATACAATCTAGAACACTAGTTGTAATGATCACTGAATCCTCCATTTGCCACTTTCCAATGAGTTACCAAGTCCTGGGGTTTTGAATGTATGTCACTCATATTCTTCTTTTCTACAAGTCATACTATGTACTAGTTTGGAATTTCATTATCTCTTCAGAATACTGAAGCAGTCAGTTAACTGGTCATCTTGCCTGTAGGTTCCACTCTCAGCAACCACTCTTCCGCATTGCATTCAAAGTAAACTTTTAAAAACAATTCTGATCATCTTCTCCTCCCACTAAAAATACATCAATAAAATTCAGTGATTCCAATTGTCCATAGGACAAGGTTCATTTATCCATTGGCATTTTGGCTCAAATGGATGGGTCTTTGGGGGAATTTCTTTTAGCATCCAATTAACTGAGGTATCTCTCTTTCTTTCTTTCTTTCTTTCTTTTATGCTTGTTATATGTCAGATACTGGCGTAGGTGCTAGGGGTTGTAATGAAGAAAAAAAAAATCATAGATTTTTTCTTTTCACCATGTTGTCTACTCTTTGGGAAAGCAGAGAGAGAAATTATGCAAATGTGTATTCACAATCTGAGAATGTGTATTCACAATTCTGTGAATACACATTCACAGAATTGTGTATTCACAATCTGAGATTGGTGTTTTCAGAGAAAGAGCTCAGAACTAGAGTTGTTTGTAACTGAGAAATCTGACCTAGTCTTGGGGATCAGAAAAAGTTTCATGAGTTTTTGTTGCTTAAGCAAAGAGCTGGAGAATGAATTGCAGCGACCTCAGGCGAGGCTCCATGCTAGCTGCAGCAGGCAACCTGCCATGATTCAATATGTTGCAGAGATTTCCTGGGTCTTTGCCCCAGGTTTTCTCTACTTTAATTTGATGTTTGATAAAACTCTGTTTATTATCTTCCCCCTTTGTTTTGTGTTATGGAATAGTCATTGTTCAAGATATAGCTCAAATATGGCTTCTAAATACAGCCTTTCCTGACAATGCTAATGACTCCTATCTTGAACTTCATGACCTAGAAGAATGAATCGCCCTCATTTCTCAGTTCCCAAATCATTTTATACAGATTAGTTATTACTTGGCATCTATCTCATTGTTACACACACATTTGATTTATTTCTCTCTGTATTTATTGTATCCTTTGTATTCCCAGAACATAAAATGGTGCTCAGAACAGTAAGAACTTGGTGTATCCTTTGGATCAAGTAATACCTAACAGAGAATTTGTAGGGTAACTTTTTTATAGGTGCTGTAAATTTTATTAGCTTTAGATAATAAATATTTACAGATTGTCTTTTTTTATTTCAATGCTATTAATACAAGATGTTTCCATTGTAAGAAAGTGAAATATTTCAATTATTATGATTCAGTAGCTTAAACTTGGAATGCATTTTCCGGAAGGAAAGGAAAGTAGAATTCATTTGGTTTTGGGATATGCATAAAAGAAGCAGAGCTTTGTGTATTCTAATGCTATTTCTGGCTTTTATAGGTATAGTATAGCTTTGTGATTTTAGCAAGTATTTTCACTTAAGAGCAATTCATTTCTGTCACCTGAAAAAAAAAAAGTAAGTACTTCTCTTGCTAGTTCATAGTGAAAATAGAATAGATACATAAATTAAGTAGTTCAAACAATGTAATCTCATCATATTATATGATAGCTCTTTTCCCTATCCCTCCCTCTCCTCTGTATCCTTCAAGGTAGAGACATTTTCTTAAACTTTGTCAGAACACAATTCCATTGGCAGGTTACTGAGAATGAACGTTTGTATGTTTTACAAGCCCTGCAAAATCAAGGAGAAGACCTCAGCATTCATATGTGGCATCCATTCTGATTGATTCCCTTGGTACATGTTGATCTAGCAGTCCTGATATGCCAGTCAGTAGTCAACAATGGAATAATCAAATTCTAAGGTTGTTATCACTTTCCATTTCCAGGGGGCCTTGGAAATGCTATGGGGAAGGTAATTGGGATTTGGATAAAAAAGGCCCATAAGTGGGAACTTAGAAGAATAGCTATGGAGGACACAGCCCTGCTGACTCCTGGATGACGCTGAACTCTTTTCTTTTAGTCTGGCTATTATGCATCTGCTGATTTGGGGCCTTGGCTAAGGAACTTTGCCTGAGGTATATCACAGGCACAGCAACAAGTACCTTGCTCACCATTTAACTCTGAGCCAGTATATGACTTGCA
The DNA here is from genome assembly GCF_001458135.2 of Marmota marmota marmota. Taxonomy (NCBI): domain Eukaryota; kingdom Metazoa; phylum Chordata; class Mammalia; order Rodentia; family Sciuridae; genus Marmota; species Marmota marmota. Next base: position 6,111,708 of record NW_025999862.1, read on the forward strand.
GCTCTAAAAATTTGAACATAGCACATGACTTTTGCCAAAGTCTCACCCTCATTATGTTTGTTGGTAAAATCGTGTCAATTCTCCCTATAAAGGAGGGTATGAAACAACTGGCAAAGTAATTATGCAATTAGATCTTTTCAAATTCTTTATTTCTGTAATGCAGAGATTTTTCTTTCTTCATCTTTTTAAGTTAATTGTAACACAACAGCATATTTTTTCAGCACAGAAAACCAAATCAGGATTTGAATGTCTGTATTCATGGAGAAAAATAAATCTTTGGTAAGAAGAATTGCTTTTAATTCTTCTGCAATTTGCAAAATAAAGGAGATGTGGTTATTTAATTTGATTTGTTCCTCCATGTTTGTAAAACTGCTCTAGTCTGAAACAGCTGTGGTGCCTAATGCATTTATGGCTGATGTGAAGGCCTGGGATGTTTATTAATGATAGAGATTTTTGAAGAAAATAGCAATAGTTATTCTATACTGTATTATTTAATATAATTATGAACTTGGCAATTATAAATCTCCTGCAATCTTGAACACAAAGGGAGGTTGAGTGCTCTCTCACCTGCTGTGTTTCATAGCAATGACAGTTCTATACTAGCACACAAAAAATAAAGCAAGCAATGATGTATTCATGAAGCCATCCTCCCTTAAAATGTGTATATGAATCAAGCTTCTATTACATATTTTTCAAGAAAATTATTTTAATTTTTGTGAAATATTCTAACAAATTCTCATAAATAGGTATTATGCTATATTGGAGCTAGACTGAAACTTAACTGGGTATAAAAGGTAGGTTCATTGGGGCTGGGGATGTGGCTCAAGCGGTAGCGCGCTCGCCTGGCATGCGTGCGGCCCAGGTTCAATCCTCAGCACCACATACAAAGATGTTTTGTCCGTCGAAAACTAAAAAATAAATATTAAAAAATTCTCTCTCGCTCTCTCTGTCTCTCAAAAATAAAAGGTAGGTTCATTGAACAAATAGCATAAAATATTTTTAGTGAAAATCTTTAAATTTCTTAGAACAAAATATTTTATATACTTCAAGTATTATATTAATAAAACAATAATTATAGTTATTAGATATTTTGTAATCATTTAACTAAAAGAAATATCTTGAAATGGGATCTCTGTTTAACAATACATATAAGGCTGAATATATTTTATGTTCAACCACTAAGTAGGGCTATTCTGTACCTGATACTTAGTATATCCTTAAATATTGTTAAGCAACTGAACATAGTAAAATTTGATATGCTTTTGATAGCTATCCTTCAAAAACCATTTTTATCAAATAAGTACTCTCAGAATAGTAACAGATAAAGAGGGACTTACCATCAATTGAAGGAGATAATTTGGTGGTGCTGGATTTGGAATTAAAAATTCCAGCAGGGATATCTATTTAATTATGCAAACTTAAGCTAGTTCCATAACCCATCTAAACTCAGTTTCCTCTCTTTGAAATGAGCATAGTATCTACATTTTTATTATTATAATAATTATGAAGGCAAAGTTTCTAAAATAATTTGTGAAACCCATATGTCCCATCATATCATATATAGGACACATGTATATGAAGACAAAGTTTAATCAAAAGTTTTCCTTGAACAGTGTTAAAAAAATCAGTTTTCTTTCCAACACCAATATCCTATGTGATACACAGTGTCTTTTGTTCACATTAATATGTATTTGTGCATGTGACTGTGTGTGTGTGCTCATTTTTACAAAACTTCAGGTTTTGTGTTTTCATAGCAATTTCTGATTGTGAGTTCTGTTTATCTTCATTATACTTGTCTTGCCTCTCAGCTCTGTTCATTTCCCTGTACACTGAGTCATCCTATATGTGGCACTCAGTACTCTGTCTTTAATCCCTTCCTCCCAAGCCATCCTTTCAAGATACATTGACAATGACTAAAGGTTTTAGCAATACAGAGTAACACAAATCACAGAGGACAATATACAATATAGGACAACTGAAAATTAGATGTGAAAAATCCCTGTTCTTATAAATCTTGTAGCACCCTATTACTGAAAATTTCTCAAAAGTTCCCTATGGTTAAACTTTTCAAAACTCTGTAGTGCCTTTTTATCCAAGTAACTAAGCTCCTTATTTCGTGTTTTGGAAACGTCCTTTTCTGTGCTACTCCTTAATCTCCTCCCTTATTATACCTAGTATCACCCAACCCTGGTTTTATCTTCCCATCCTATCACTTTACACAGAAGAAAGCTTTACAGCATTTTTCCTCATTATTCAGATATATTCCGTCTCCCTCAGAAGACATGGATGATTACAACTTTTTTTTTCTTTAATAAGAGATATTGCAAAAAGTTAATCTGATTCTGCATCAAATCTTCACTGGACAGGGAGAGATTGTTTTCCTGTATTACAAATTATATTACATTGGAGAGGTTTGGTTGAAGTGGAATCAACTGAGCAATGTTTGGGGCAAGTTTATTAATATATGTATATATATATATATATATATATATATATATATATATATATATAATATGTGGAAAATAATATGGACACAGGTCTTTATTATCATGATTAATTAAGATAATAGGTATAAAGTATTAAGTACAGCGCCCACTGTAAGTATTTAACAATGGTTGTTTTATATATAACATGAATCCACTAAAATGATTTTCCTAATATGCATGGACCACTATCTTGCCTCCTTAGTTTATTCACACATTGTATGTTAGCAGAAGTAATTTTAAAAAATGATGTAATTCAAGATCCTACCCCCCTTGGTTTTAGGTAAAAATCCTATAAAAACAACTACTTTAAAAGTTATTTAATTTATAATGATGTTTCTATATATAATTTTCTTCTTGAGTTTAGATAGTTTAAATTATCATTTCATCATTAGTTTGGGCTGCTATAACAGAGTGACTTAGAGAACAGAGAGACAAAGGCAAGGGGTTGTTGATTTGATATGAGGTGTCCCCCAAAAGCCCAAAAGCTCATATGTGAGACAATGCAAGAAGATTCAGAGAAGAAATGATTGGGTTATGAACTTCTTAACCCAATCTGTGCATTAATCTCCTGATAGAATTAACTGAGCAGGGGGTGGTGGGGAATTGAAGGCAGTTAGCGTGTGGCTGGAGGAAGTGGGGTATTGAGGGGCATGACTTAAAGTTATATATTTTGTATCTGGTGAATGGAGTTTCTTTGCTTTCTGATCATTATACGAGTTGCTTCCCTCTGCTACACTCTTCTACCACAATGTTTAGCCTCACCTTGAACCCCAAGGAATGGAACCAGCTCTCAATGGATTGAGACCTCTGAAACCGTGAGCCCCCAAATAAAATTTTCTTGTCAGGTTTTTTAGTCACCACAGCAAAAAAGCTTACAAAATGGGGAGCAGGGAGGCAAACTCTCTTTTGTCTCTTCTTATAAGGGCACTGATCCCATTCATGAGGGCCTTACACTCAAACCCTAATTACCTCCCAAAGGACCCATCTCCAGTTACCATTACATTGGGGATTTGGCTTCAAAATGTGAATTTGGCAGGGGTGAGCCACGACATATTCAGTCCATATCATATCATACTATAGAACATGACTGAAAATATAATTCTTCTTGAAATAATAAATTCATAGAATGATGTTGGTTTAGCTTTACAAAGAGCCTGGGACATGAAGCAATAGTTTTCAAAGAATAAAAATGACAAAAGCCATAATAGTGTGGTAGTTGTGTAGCTGTGTACTCCAGATACATGTGCTGTAACACCTGTAAAATCATAAATTACAAAGATACAGAGACAGTTTTTATCTTTCCCAGTTTTGGTGTCAGCATGGTAATAGTTACTGAAGTATTTATTTTACATTTATTATGTGTCAAGTGTTTTGCAGGTAATTCAATTATGATAACAGTGATATTAGGTAGACTATTATTTTACAGATAAGAAAACAGAGACTCAAAAGGTTATGAATTTTCTCAAACTTCTACCTTAATATTTAAAACTAGAGCAAGCTGACTTCAAAAATAAAAATCATCCCACCATACTTTACTTAAAAGATGGGAGGGACACACATAATTTCCATTATGACCTGCCTAATAAAAAGTACTGAATTTAAACTTTTAACAAAGGTGAAAACACATTATAACTTTTCCCCAACCAACATTTCTTAGAAGCCTCTATGTGAATCATGTAATCCCTTCTTCTCTCCTTTCTTTTTACAAGTCTTTATTATGTGCCTGCTACATATCAAGCACTAGATTAGGCAGGCACTAGGATACAGTGGTGTAGAGAAGATTATGATAAAGAAGTGGAGGTAGACATTGACCAAATATCATTTCAGTAAAAGTAAAATTGCAGAAGAAGTACTGACATGCTGCAGTACTTTTCTTATAAAAGAGAAAAAAGTTAGGGAGTGACACATGTTAAGTTTAATCAAGAAAATAGAGCAGGAATCCTGAGAAATTTGTGGTTTAGATTATGCTCTAAAAGATGAGTACATCTGTGTTTCTGAGTCAGACTTCTGTCACTAACAAAACACCTCAGATAATTAACTAATGAACTCAGAATGGGGAAAGATGTGTTTCACGTTTTGTTTTGATCCAGGGGTTGCTGGGATTATAGGCAGGTGCCACTGTGTCTAGCAGCTCAAGGAAGGTTTATTTTACTTCATGCTGTCAAATATATCAGTCCTAGTTCTTGGCCTTGTTGCTTTGACCTTGAGGTGGTGTAACAATACATCATGACAGGAGCACATGGTAAAGGAGGCCTGTTCATCTCATGGCAGTTAGGAATCTAAGAGAAAGACAGAGAAAGAGAGAGAGAGGAGAGTCTAGGGTCCCAATAAATACATCTTTCAAAGGCATGTTTCCAGTTACCTAACTTCCTTTCACTAGTCCCTACCTACTAAAGGTTCCAATACCTCCAAATCTTGCTACACACTGTGGACCAAGTCCTCAACTCATGGGCCTTTATAAGTTCTTCAAGATCCAAATTCTAGCAACATGTTAAATAGGTAAATTTGGAAAAAAGGATCTATGCAGAGATTTGACAAGGTATAAAGATGTGTGCTGAAACCTGAGGTGAGAGTATAAGGTAGCACAAAAAATTGAAAGAAAAACAGTGTGGTAGACTGAGCCTGAGGAAAGCAGAATTTGAAGTGTTACAGTTTACAATATTTTGAGTGAGTATTCTTGGAATTAATATCTGGGGAAGAGAATGGAAAGAATTGGGCTTAAGGAGAAGTCATATTTAAATGGCCTTCCTAGAGGATATGTCCAGTAGGACATAAAATGGCCTAATCTTTATCACCTGCTTTCATTGGCCATTGATCACAAGCTGTTAGGAATAGAGCTCTCATAATCTAATCATCTCACTTATCAACATCCTTGCATTGTCTCAGACATGAGCTTTGTGGGGACACCTTATATCTAAATAATACTGAGTAAGGTAGTTTCTATATCCTCAAGGAGGTTGCACTCATAACCAATAATTTTCCCCATAGTAGGTTAATTTCTTTTCCAGACTCTTGCTATAAGATTTATCATAAAGTTTGGTGAATTTTGCAGATAATTAAATATTTTCTATACTAATTGAATAATTAAGTGGCAACACAAAGCGCATTACATGCACAAACTCATGCTCAATACTAATACACACACACACACACACACACACATATATATATATGTATTTATTTACACACATTAATATGTGCACACATATATATATACTCACAAGTATATATTTGAGTTATGAAAAATAAACAAGTAGAAACCATGAAGTAGAGTATATTTTGGCCTTTATTTTCATGTAGGAATTCATCCCATATATGATACCTAATAATTACTATAAGGTAGAAATACTGCTCAATTTTCTCATCCAGAATTTTGAAGGTCACAGTGAATTTTGGAAAAGTGTCAAAGATTACCCCAACCCAACAACCCAATATACCATTTTTTTCCCCTAAAGTTACAGGGATTGAACTCAGGGGCACTCAATCACTGAGCCATATCCCCATTCCTATTTTGTATTCTATTTAAAGACAGGGTCTCACTGAGTTGCTTAGTGCCTCACCATTGCTGAGTCTGGCTTTGAACTTGCAATCCGCCTGTCTCAACCTCCCAAGCTACTGGGATTACAGGCATGAGCCACCATGCCTGGCCCAATGTACATTTTAAAGCAACAAAACAGCAATGTCTTCCCTTTCCCCCAAATAAAATGATATTATGAGCAAAATTTTGGCAAGAGTAGGAGAGAAAGATTGTTTAATTAAAACATAAATCATATAGAAAAGTGAAAGTAATTTGGTTTTTTGTAAAGCATTTTAGTTGGCAACCTGAGAGATGGATGCCACAGGCATAACTGAAGGCTTCATGTCTGACAGCAGGACCTGGGAGGTCAAGGCCAGAAACCAAGTGCTCTGGCCAAATGTGCTTCAAGTCTTATTCAAATGATGGTATTTACTTATCCATATCCCAGGAATCCAAATCGAGTGCTTATTTTCTCATTTTACACCTTCTTTTCTAAGATCTTTGGCAGTCTTTAGTGTCACTAACATTGTCATTCTCAAGGGTAAGAAGCATGATTGGCCTTGAAGGTCATAAGAATTTTATTTTTAATATATAAAGTGGAAATGCTTTAACAGACTCAACTACTAGTTAATTGTTATAGCACACCTAATAGCTTTTTCTATTGGAATTTAAGCACCATAAATAACTGACTCATATAAAACCAACCCAAGTTGGTAACAGGAAAATAGTAATATAAAAGATATATTTAAAATCATAACTAGATAATCAGAAACTTTTAAAGCTAAGTGTTTTGTATGAAAAGAAAGACTAAGAACTTTTCATTCATAATCAGGAAAATGAGTAATTCAATGAATTTGGAATCTAAGTAAGGAGATAAATATAGGAGCTCCAGTTGTGGGAGTACACTTTCATATGTGAGCAGCCGGAAATAACTAAGGCCTTGCTGGGGATATAGCATGGTAGGGCACTTGCCTAGAAATAACTAAGGCCTGACTATTGCTTCATTTAGACTTTGTAATCAATTTGATGGCTTGTGGAGAGAAATAAAAGACCTATGGTTGCAGAAAATTCCTTTGAAAATGATAAAACTCATTCATCAATCAATGTTTGTATCATCATCTTGAAGTATGTATGATTCACATATTCATGACGTGTTTGAGGATCAGAGACTGAACATAATACAGACTGACTTTTGTATCTGGAACAGCTAATATAATGGACGACATAATCTTCATCTTTTTAAATGATGTCTGGAGGGTAGATAATGATCATTTATTCAAAGGACTCAGGAATCCACTCTTTTGTGATACATTAGAGTTTTAGAGGACTTGTAGGAAATTTATCTTTTAGAAATAATTATGCATAGTTTCCTGTTGTTTATTATGTGTACCTTTCCCTCCACATACACACATAATGCACACATTATTCAATCCAATAAAGAATAGAGAATGCATGTCCTTTTAGATGCTTAGTTCTGATTCAAGCAAGTCATGAAAACAATACTTAATAAATAGTAGGCATAAAAAATAGGACTATAAAAAGGGAAAAATAATTGTCAAAGATTTTGTTAATCATTAAAAATGTTAAATCTTTTTAAAGTAAAATTATATTTAAAGCATACAGATTTCTTTTGATATACATACATATAATGAAATGATTACTATAAACAAACAAATTGACTTATCTTACTCTTCTTTCTGTGCTGAGATTACCTGAAATCTATTCTGTTTCAGCAAATTTCCAGTATAAAACACAGTATTATTAATTGCAATCATCATGTTATCCATTAGCTGTCTAGTTTTAATTATCCCATATCATTATAACTTTATACCCACATCTTCAACCTTCCCCACCTCTGTGCACTTATGACCACTTTTCTACTCTGCTTTTACATGTTCAACTTTTTTGAATTAGGCATGTGACATCAAAAAGTATTTTTCTTTTTGCATCTCCATGAATTCACTTAGCATAATGCCCTCTAAGTCAATCCATGTTGTTGCAAATGACAGGATGTCTTTCTTTGTTAAGATGGAATAATGTTCCATTGAATAACACATAAATACAATCACAACACACAACCACACCATAAGTACTTTATCTGTTTATTTCCCGACACAAATCGTGATTGTTTCTATATCTTGGCTATTGTGAACAACATCTCAGAGAACCTACAGGAATAGTAATATCTTTGAGATAATACTTCCAATTTCTTTGGCTAATGCTTAGAAGTAAGATTGATAGATCAAACAGTAGTTTTGTTTCAGGTTTCTGAAGAATTCATATGTTGTTTCCCAAAGTGTATTAAATGAAATTCTCACCAACAGTGTTCAGGGTTCCCTTTTCATGACACCATTACCAATGCTCCTTATTTTTTGTCATTTAAATAATACGTCATTCTAACAATTGTAAGATGGTATCTCATTACTGTTTTGATTTGCTTTTCCCTAATGATGAGTGATATTGAGCACTTTTTCATATAGTGGTTTGCCCTTTTTTGTTTTCTTTGGAAAAAATGTATATTTAAGACCTTTGACCATTTTTTATGTTTTTATTAGTGCATTATAGTTATACATAGTATTGAGATTCCTTTGACATAATCATACATTCAAGGAATACCTTTTGCTCCACTTCAGTCCTGTACTTCCCCTTTCCTTCACCTCTTCCCTCCCCACCTTTTTTTCCTTTACTACTCTGTCTTCCATTTGCTTATATTTTTAAACTATTGCTTTATAGATATACATAAAGGTGAAATGCTCTGTGGTATATTCATATGTGTACATAGCATAATTTGGTAAATTTCACTTCACAGTTCATCCCTTTTCCCATTCCTCCTTCCTCCCCTTGCTCCATGGAATCTCCTTTCCATTTTCATGGGTCTCCCCCGCTCCTTTTGCCCCTTGTTTCTGTTTTGATCTAGTTTCCACATTTCCAGAGAAAATGTTAAACGCTTGACTTCTGAGTTTGGCTTATTTCACTTACCATTATTCTCTCCAGTTTTATTCATTTACCAACAAATGCCATAATTTTATTTTTCTCCATGGCTTAGTAAAACTCCATTTTGTGTAAACCACAGTTTCTTTATCCATTCATCTGTTGATAAGCATATGGGCTAGTTCCATAACTCTTGTGAATTGCGCTGCTGTAAACATTGATTTGTTTGTTTTGTTTTGTTTCTGCTTTTCTTGTCTCAAGACCCACTTCTTTCTATAATTATGTAATGGACAATATTTAAATGAGAAATAACCTGAGACCTGATGCCATTTGAATCCATGTGCAGGACTTTCATGGTATTTTAGGCATTATCAGTACATTACTGCTTTATATCAAGTCCAGGGGTTTGGTTTTGTTGTGTTCATTTTTTGTTTTCTTGTTTGTTTCTTTGTTTTGTTTTACTTGTTTATTTTTTTTTATCATTCAAATGACTTAAAGATGGTTCTAGTGAGTGTTGATAGGTCTAATTTCACTTCATTTTTACTTTTACATTTAGTTCTTTATGGCCCTAGCCCAGAAGAAGTAGGGATGCTCCTTTCTTTGGCAGTTCCTTATTTGACTATTTTAAATTGGCTTTGTTTCAAAATTCTTGAGACATTTTTAAAAGTTCTTCTCATCCTCTCAGCTCCCTCTTCTAGAAATGCAAATGTTCCTAGATTAGAGTTGCCATACTTGAGAAATAAAAATTCAAATGCCCAGTTAATTTACATTTCAGATAAACATTTAATAAATTTTATTGTGAGAATGTCCTATGCAATATTTGGATTATATAAATACTCTAATAAGTAGCTGTTAATGAGGAATTCAAATGGGTATCCTGGATTTTTCCTAGTAACCCTAAATCAAGTCAAAAGTGGCCAGAATAAGTGGACTAGCTCTGGATTATTATGTTCACCTAGATCTTAACTCACTCCCCCATCACTATTCTAATATTTAATTGATTTAGTCAACCACATTAACTAGATTTGAAATATTATTTCAATAGCTGTAGAAAATATTGACCAACATTTCATCTAATTATAAATCAATGGAAAATTTCTGCATTTGTTCAATAACTGCAAAATAACCTAAAACATCTGACATTACAATATTTGAAAACTTAACCTTTTAATGGGGAATAAGGCAAAGATGTCTACAGTTAATTTTAACATTGTTTTGGAGGTGCTAATTGGGAAGAAAGATAAAAATAATGGTGTAAGAATTGGACATAGAAAATATAATGCAAATTAAATTATGATTTCTAATACATGAGTTATCCAGTTTGTGGACAAGGTCAGTACTTTAAAAATATTCCATAGACCAGAATAAATAGGATTAAAAATTAAATTTTATAAAATATAAGGCATTTCATGCTCTTGGATTAGAAGAATTGTTAAAATGTTCATACTACCCAAAGCAATTTTCAAGTTTAATATATAATACATATCAAATATCAAAGAATTACTTGATAAAAATATTATGTAAGACTTATGCAGAAAGCCAAGAAATGTAATTGAAAGAAAAGTACATAAAAACTTAAATCTATATCTTTCAATCTCTGAATATTATGTTAATAGATAGTAAGACTAACTATTGTAAAGCTTACAAGTATCCATAAAATAAGTGCAGGATCAATTAAAATCTTTAAAGGTTTTATGTATTGAATTTCAAAAATCAATGAACCAGGTGGGGTGGCACAGACCTGTAATCCCAGTGGCTGGAGTGGCTGAGACAGGAGGATGGAGAGTTCAAAGCCAGCTTCAGCAATGGCAAGGTGCTAAACAACTCAGTGAGACCCTGTCTCTAAATAAAATACACAGTAAGGCTGGGGATGTGGCTTAGTGATCGAGTGTTCTGAGCTCAATCCCCCGTACAAAGAAAGAGAGAGAGAGAGAGAGAAAGAAAGAAAGAAAGAAAGAAAGAAAGAAAAGAAAGAAAACAATGAGAAAGCTCATATGAAAGATAAAATGGATAGGAATGTTACCTAGCCTTTAAGAAAAATATATTAATCATTAGTACTATTCACCTAATATTTCCCTTTCTTCTCTCACTTGAGGTGATGAATGGTCATGTGACATGTTCTGTCAATGGAATGGTAAAATAACATTTAAGAGGTGGTGAACAATTTATACACTCACTCTCTTCTTCCTTCAGCTAATATAGTTAGCAATCTGTGTAAGAGAGAGGCTTCTGGATCAGCCTGGGCCCTAGAATTAGAAGAGATCAAGTAGATGCTCCAGACCCCCCCAAATGGAATTGTGGTGAGAACAAGAATAATAAACCCAAGGCAAACAAACAAACAAACAAAACTCTGTAGTTATTGACCACTGAAATCTAGGATTGTTTAGGATTATTTGTTCTTGCAGTGTAACCAATCCTATCCTGACTAAAATAAAGTATAATAGAGAAGAAATTATTTTATGGAACTTACCAAGACTTACTCTAAAGCTATAGTTGTTAAGACCATGTGTTACTGGATTATGAATAAGAAAATAGAATAAATATGCAGAAATACACTTTTACTAGGCTGATTTGACATAGCAAACCTGTTCATTTGAGTAAATAATACTGTGACAATTGTATATAATATGGATGAAAATGAAATTTGAGTTCTATCTCATAAATTATACACAAAAATTTCATATAAATTAATAAATGTGAAAGGTCAAACATAAACTTTTAGAAGATAATGTAGAAATATATCTCTATGCGCTTGTGATTAAAAACTGTCAATAGAAAACAAAAGTACTACATAAAAATAAATAGCTAATTAATTATACCACTCTAAAACTAAGGACTTATTCTTTTGAAAATATATCTGTACATCTATTTGAGGATGAAAATATAAACCTTAACTTGGGAAATATATTTGCAAACTGCATAAATGACAATGGATTCAACTCCAGAAAATAAATAAGTATGTAAAATTAATCGATGCTATATATGTATGGATGTAGATAAAATATAGGGTACATAAAATATATAAAGGCAAAACCTAGAAGAAAAATGGGAATGGGCAAGGGACTTTATCATGCTATTTTCAAAAGACAAAACCCACATGTTTAATAAATATACAGAAAAATATGTAACTTCTTTATTGATTAGAAATTCCAAACAACTGTTCCCTAAACACACCGGTACTTCCTTCAGAATGACTATAAGTTAGAAGACTGACAATACCAAGAGTTGTGAAGATGTGGAATATCAGGAATATTCATATATTGCTTGCAGTCTAAATTGTTATGGATACTTTAGAAATACGTTTGGCATTGTCTCTTGTAATGGAAAGTGCATATATCCTATGACCCGAAAACTTCATTTCCAGATAAATCCTCTGAAGAAATCCATGCATATATAAATGAGAACATATATAAAAAAGGCAATAGCAGTATTCAATGCAATAGCCTAGAAATAACTAAAATGCTTGACAGAGTAGATAAGTACTTTGTGTTGTATTCATATAATGGAAGAACAACAATAAAATGACTTTTAGTGTTATACAGCAACTTGCATGAATCTTACAAGTATTATATTGACAAAAAAAGACAAAAATAAAATTTATGTTTTTAAAAACATCAAAAAAAGCTAAGATAAATTTGTAGTGCTTAGAAATGTATTATAATACAGTAACACTCTAAAAACTAAGATATAAAGTGTATATAATTCATGGTAATATTCTTTTCCTCAACTTGGAGGTTGGTTATGATAATTTTTAAAGTTTACTTTATTTTATATGCTTGTAATTTTGTCTAATTTAACTGCTATATAAAGTCTTAGAAGAAAGTGAAAGATCCTACTCATTAATCTTTAATTTTTGCATATTTAATATTCATATATGATTTGTTAAGTTACTGTGAGAGAGTTCTACTCTGCAGTGTGATTAATTGAAGGAACAACAGTCCTCATCTTTTATGCTTTCTAACCGGAATATAATGGCTTCTTATATAATTATTTTCCTAACTAGAAGGGCAATAGGACACGTTATTTTAAATTTGTGTAGGACCAAATAAATCAACAAAAAGTACACAATATATATTCTCTCTTTAAATGGAATTCAATAAAATTCTTAATATTATATAATAACATAACTTGTGGTATTTGACAAAATTTTTATCTGATAACTTTTTGTTTACCAGACAATAAACTTAAGATATAAGCAAAACAAAACACAGTTATCCAACAGATATAAATATAGTACTAACTATATTTTTCCTCAGGTGGTAAAACTTTTTGCTCATGTAGTATGGTCAGATAGATCCAATGCATGAAATACTCAAAAGACATATTAATTTGATCCTAGAATGTATTGCTAAAAATAACACAGGGGGCTCACATTTTCCCAAAAAGCAATGCCAGTGTGCACTTATTAGAATGCTTTTGTAATTTGGTTTTTGGGTTACATCCTTACTAAATCATAAAAATAGAAAATAAACTGAAGTGACATGTTCAGTTACAGGAATTTAAAGTTTGCTTTTAATGATTAGCTATATTTTTATATCCCCTTGAAATTAGTTCTTCCCAAGTTTTAGGATATGTTCAATATGAAGCCTTCAGTTAACTATCCTGCCTACATTAGAAAAGATTTTATAGGTCAATAAATAAGCTGTGTGGTACAAGGTGGAAAGGATAATTTATTATGGGACTAGTACATTTACTGGGAACCTGGCCATCCTGTATCTGTCATAGCACATAGAAATATTTAATGCCAAAGGGGACATTATATCTGACAAGATGTTGGGTTACTTTTCTGTCTGAAGTAAATCCTAAAATACCATTAAATCCTTCTTTATTAACTGGTTTCAAAAGCTGAAACTAAATAAAATTATTGATGGAACTAATAATTTTGTTTAAAAGTGGAAAAAATAGAGAAAGTGCTGAAAAAAATAGATAGCTAAATTCTGAATATGGATGATTTAGCAATTTTAATAGATTCACCTATTTTATCATGAGCAGTAAGAGAATGAAAATTTGCAAATCCCCTATAATTGTGGACTAGATCCTGTTACATGCTACTAACACCTTCCCTCGTAATTCAAATGAATTTGAGAGATGAGCAGAGATATTTTTAATAGGACAGATTTTTATTCAGATCTAAAAGATTCATTTCTCTTCTATTTTGGATTTATTCATATTTTTAAACAAAAATTAACTGTAAAACCTCTTATAATTCCTCGAGTAGAGATAGTGATGAGTAGTACTATGATATATGTCATTTTAGATTGTTCAGTGTAGATGGACATCAAAATTCAAAAAATTAAAATGCATCACATATTTTTAACTTGTTCCTTTAGTTAATATATCTTTTTGTTAAATTTATGTCCATGTTAATTTATTTAGGATAAATTCTTATAGTACTATCACTAAGTCAAAGAATTATATTAAAATATTTTTATTTGTGCATTATACATGATAGTGGCATGCAATTTGACAAAATTATATATGGGTGAAATATAATTTGCTCCATTTCAGTTCCCAGAACTTCCTTTTTAACTCGCTCCTCCCTTCTCCTATCCCCTTTCTCTACTGTTCTTTCTTTTATTTGTTTTTTAATTTGTGCTTTAAAGATATACATAAATGCAGAATTCACTATGGTATATTATATATGTACATAATTTTGTCAATTTCATTCCACATCTTCTGACTTTTCTCTCCAACTTCCTCCCTCACCCTCATTTTCTTTCCTCCACTGATCTTTCCTCAAATTTTATGGGATCTGTCACCCTTTCTTTCCTCTTAATTTGCTCTAACTCTCAGATATGAGAGAAGGCATTTGATCCTTAACTTTCTGAGTCTGGCGTATTTAACTCAGCCTGATGCTCTCCAGTTTCACCCATCTGCCAGCAAACACCATAATTTCACTCTTCTTTATGGCTTAGTAGAACTCCATTGTGCCTGTATACCATATTTTCTTTATTGATTCATCTGTCGAAGGCCAACGAAGCTAGTTAATAGATTCACCTATTTCATCATAAGCAGTAAGAGAATGAAAAATCTCAAATCCCCTGTAATTGTGGATTGGATGCTGTTACATGCTGTTAGTAAACAACTATCCTCACAATTCAAATTAATTTGAGAAATGAGCAGAGATATTTTTAAAAGGAAAGATTTTTCATAACATGGCTGCACTACTTTAAATATTGATATGCCCATTTCACTACAGAATGCTGATTTTAGTTTTTTTTTTTTTTTGGATAAATACTAAGGAGTGGGATAAGTGCATCATATTGTGGTGATATGTCTATTCTTTTGAGAAATCTCTATTCTGCTTTCCAAGTTTGTTGTACTACTTTGTAGTACTTCAAACAATGTATGGGTGTACCTTTTCCTTGACATCTTCACCAGCATTTATTATTATTTGTATTTCTGATAATTGCCATTCTAACTAGAGTGAGATGTAATATCAATGTAGTCTTTATTTGCATTTCGCTGATTGGCAAGGATGTTAAGCATAGTTTCATATATTTGTTGGTCATTTGTATCTCTTCTTTTGAGAAATGTCTGTTTGGTTCTTTTGCCTTTTTATTGGTTGGGTTACTTGTTGTTTTGATGGTAAGTTTTTTTGAGTTCTTTATATATTCTGGATGTTAATCTCTTGTCAGAGGACAAGATTTTCTCCTTTTCTGTAAGCTCTCTCTTCAGATCTTAATCATGTCCTTTAACATGCAAAAGCTTTTAATTTAATGCTGTTTCACTTATTTATTTTTTGTTTTATCATCTCTTGAGCTTCAAGGGTCATTAAGAATGTTGGTGCTTATGCTCATATGTTGGAAGGCTGTCCCTGTGTTTTTCCAGCAGTTGCAAAGTTTCTGGTCTAATTCCAAGGTCTCTAATTCATTTTAATTTGATTTTTGTGCAAAGTGAGAAATAGGGATCTAGTTTTATTCTTCTACATATGAATATCTAGTTCTCTCAGCACCATTTGTTTAAAAGACTGTTTTTATTTCAACATATATTTTTGGCACCTTTGTCAAGTATCAGATGACTGTAAGTATGCAGGTTTGTCTCTGTGCCTTCTATTATGTTCCTTCCTATGTACTTTGATACCGATATTATGATATTTTGTTACACTCTGTAGTGTAATTTGAGATCAGTGATTGTAATTACTCCAGCATTGCTCTTCTTGCTCAGTATTGCCAAATGAATTTTAGAATTATTTTTATAATAATTCTATGAAGAATGTCATTGGTATTTTTATGGATATTGAATTGAATCTGTATAATACTTTTATTAATATGGCCATTTTGGCAATATTAAGTCTAACTATCAAAGAACATGTTAGGTCTTTCTATCTTCTAAGGTCTCTTTCCATTTTTTTCTTCAGTATTTTATAGTTTTCATTGTAGATGTCTTTTCACCTCCTTGGTTTGATTTATCAGCCCCCCTCATTTTTTTGAGATTACTGTGAATGGGACACTTTACCTGATTTCTTTCTCAAAAGATTCATTATTGGAGTACAAGAAAGCTATTGGTTTATAAATGTAGATCTTATATCCTGCTATTTTCCTGAATTTGTTTATCAACTCTAGGAGTCTTCTGGTGGAATTTTTGGAGTCTTCTAGATAGGGGATCATGTCATCAGCAAACAGATAATTTCACTTCCTCTTTTCCTATTTGTATTCCTTTATTTTCCTCTCTTAACTGATTGGTCTGGATCAAGTTTCAAAGAACTATATTGAATAGAAGTGGTAAGAGTAGGCATCCTTGCTTTGTTTCTGATTTAAGAGGAAATGCTTTAAGTTTTTCTCCATTCAGTGTGATGATGTGTTATGTATAGCCTTTATAGTGTTGAGACAAATTTCTTCTATCCCAAGTTTTCCCAGTGTTTTAAGTATGAATAGATGATAGATTTTGTCAAAGGCCTTTTCTGTATCTATTAAGATGTGATTCTTGTTCTTAATTCTGTTTATGTGGTGAACCAAACTTGCATCCTTAGGATGAAACCTAATTGATTGTGGTGTACTCTCTTCTTGAAGTATTTTTGAATGTGGTTTGCTAATATTTAATTAAGGATTTTTACATCTATGCTCTTCAGGAATATTGATCTGTAGTTTCCCTTCCTTGATGTGTCTTTGTCCAGTTTTGCTATCGGGGTGATACTGGCTTTGTAGAATGTATTGGGGAGGGTTCCAATATATTTCATGAAATAATTTGAGGAAGTCTGGTGTTAGTTTTTCTTTAATGGTCTGTTAGAACTCAGCTGAGAATCATCTGGTTTGGGGATCTTCTTTATTGGAAGGTGTTTAATTATTGTTGCAATCTCATTATTTCATATTGGTCTGTTTAGGTTTTCTTTGTCTTCCTGATTCAATTTGGGCAGGTCATATGTATTTAGAAATCTGTTGATGTCTCCTAGATTTTTCCAACTTATGGGAGAATACATTTTCAGAATATTTTCTAATGATACTCTGAATTTCAGAAGTGTGTGGGTTGATACATTCTTTTTCATCTCAAACTTTGTCAGAAGTATCCTTATTAATTTTGTCTAGGTGAAATATATATTGGTGAAAGGAGTAGTTAAAATCATCTAGTAGTATTGTATTGGGGCTTTATCTAGGATTTAGTGTGATGATTTTTTTATGTAATTAGGTGCACTGATATTTGGAGTATAAATATTTACTAACTGTATATATTCTGCTGGGATTTTTTTTCCTTCCACCAGTATGTGGTGACTTTCTTTGTCTATTCTGATTAACTTTTGCTTAAATTATGCTTTATAAGACATGAGAATAACTATTTTCTGATTGTTTTTAGACTCCATCCAAATGGAACATTTTTCCTACCCTTTTACTTTCAGCCTGTTGATGTCATTGCATTTAAGATGAGTCTCTTGCAAACAACATATAGTTGGATGTTATTTTTTTAATTCTATCATTCTGCAAATCTGTGTTTTTTAATTGGGGATTTAAGACCATTTACATTCAGTATTATTTTGGATAGATGTTTGTTATTTCTTTTTATTTTGCTGTATTTAATTTGGTCTTAATTTTTATTTAGTTAATTGTTTTACTAGAGAGTTTCATCCATTTCAGAGCTTTGAAAATGAATTCTTTTTTGTACTCTAATTTGTTTTTGTTTGTTTGTTGTTGTTTTTTTTTTTTTTTTTTTTTTTTTT
>NW_025999862.1:6130411-6138025 GCF_001458135.2 Marmota marmota marmota
TTTTTTTTTTTTTTTTTTTTTTTTTTTTTTTTTTTTTGATAGTGCTGGCTTAGTGGTCATGAATTCTTTTAATTATACTTATCATGAAAATTTTATTTTTTCTTTGATTCTGAAAGATACCATTGCTGGAGATAGCAATCTTGTTTGGAATTTTTTTTTTTTTTCATAGCCTAGAATATTTCATTTCAGTCTCTCCTTGATTTTAGTGTCTGATTTGAGAAGTCATAAGTGAGCCTTGTTTACCTCTACATGTGACCAGGTTTTTTTTCTTGCAGTTTTTAATATTCTTGACTTACTTTCTATGTTAAGCATTTTGATTGTGATATGTCTTGGAGAAGTTCTTTTTAGATCTTATCTATTTGTTTTTCGATATACATCCTGTATGTAAATGTCTACCTCCTTTATAATGTTATTTTCTGCTAGTATTTCACTGAAAAGATTCTTAATCCATTTAGCCTGTACCTCTGCTCTCTTCTATCCCATGTAGCTCAAATTTGTTCTCTTTGATGCTGTTCCAGAGTTCTTGTATAATTTAATAATGGTCTTTCATTTTTTTTCCAGTATTGCACACTGAGTATTCAAGTTTTTATATGAATACAAGGCCTGAATTTCTGTATTTGAGGCCTGAAATTCTACTTTCTTTCTTTTTTTATTTAATGTTTTTTTAAAAAAAATATGTATTTTTTTAGTTTTGATACAGTATCTTGATTTTATTTTTATGTGGTGCTGAGGATTACCTCAGTACCTCATGCATGCTAGGTGAGCACTCTACCACTGAGCCACAACCCCAGCTCTGAAATTCTACTCTCCACATAATCCAATCTGTTGGTGATACTTTCAATTGAAATTTTAATTTGATGTATTGTGCCTTTTATTTCTAGTAGTTCTGGTTGATTTAATTTTAGCATTTCTATTTCTTTTTTGAAGTGATCTTTCACCATTTGCTCTCTTAACTAATTCCTTAGATCTTCTTTTAGATCAGTAAACATTTTTTTACACAATTTAAATATTGCTGTGATTTTTATTCAATTTGAAGTCCTGATTAGAATAAAAGCAGTGAGAATGAAGCTTTACAAATATTGAAAAATTACTACATCATTGCAATATGGTTTTACTTTACACACAGAGGGAAAAAAAATAACATTATATTTAAGGCAACAATGACATGTGCAAACCGAGAACATTACCCTGACAGTTCTTGGTAAAAACTGTTTTGGTTAAATGGTAGCTGTTGGGTTCAGTCTTTGTTCTAAAGGATAAGCTATGAATAGTTTCATTCCTTAAAAAACAAAGCAAAACAAAAACAAACTCTTCTACTGACCCACAATGGCCAGAAGCAGCTTTCAGTAATCTCTAATTGTGTCACTCCCAATCATTGTGCCCAAGGGCTTCTGATACATCTGATTGAACATCTGTTTTATTGGTACAAATTCAATCTCAATTTGAGAGATCACAATCCTGACCAGAGTGGAGTTGTCTGAGCCTGTACCTTTCATGGAATAACACAGCCACTCAGCAAAGAAGGCAGGACAGTTCGGGGTACATTTCAAGATGGTCTTCAAACTACTTTCAACATATCCAGAAAACTCCAGGCCTACACTGCTTAACAAATCTTGATAAGAAATCCTGGAATAAGCCTCCATGGTAGCTTTCAGCTGAGGAAAGCTTCTTGTGACAAGGATCATGTTAAAGCAAGATCCATCTGTCCCTAGTCTCCCCTGACCAGCTTTATAGAGACACTGACATCTTCTTGAGCCATTTGGTGGTTTGCACTCTGATTCTCATCACAATTTCCCTGACACATGGATACAAGCAACTGTTCAGACATATTTGACCTAATGTCCTTTTCAAGGTCTCTTCCAAATTCTGATTGATAACACATGACAGTTTCTTGGATTTCTTGTTCTTGTGTACAAAATCTGTATCAATACATGTTCCTGAGTTTCTGCTCCCTACATTGCATTCCATAAACTCCAGGCATCATAATGTGTAGGAGGCAGGAACAGGAAAATAATCAGTTCTTCCACATTTCTACTCAAGTTTGACTTGAGATCTTTGATTAAATCCTTGCCATACATGGTTTTAAAAGCTGCTCTAATGTTTTGCCTCTGATCATTGGAATGACTGGACACAACATTAACAATTGCCTACTCATCTGTCCCAAATCCCTTCATTGCTTTACGGAGAATTTCTGCATTTTTCATAGTATCGAAGATGGCAGCTGGTTGGAGGGTCCCTTGAGTCATTGCTGCAGGCTTACTAGGGTAGGGAGCTTTTCCTCCAAGATACTGAGAAGACATCTGTCTTCCAGGAGAGCCACCAGATCCTGGGACTTGGGCTGGACCACCATCTTAAGTTTGTGAAGGTGGCTGTGGATACCCAGAAAAACCCAATCGCCTGGGTGAGGCTCCATATCCTTGGCATGGAGGAACTCAAGGATAGGATGGAGCTCCCCCTGGCTGTGGGGCACCAGGATAGCCTCCAGGGGCTGGATGACCTCCAGATGCAGGGTAGCCTTCAGCTCCTAGGTAGCCACCACTTGGTGCTGGTGGGTAGGCACCTCCTCCCATTGGAAGAAAGCCACTAGGATAAACATACTGACCTGGAGGGGGGAAAGATGACTCCTGACCTACAGGCGGATATGCAGAGAAAGGTGGGTAGTCTGTGCAGGGATAGCCTGGGTATGATATTCTGACCAGTAGCAGTGTCAGAGCCCAACCAACTCCAGGGAAAGATGGAGCCTGGCAGGACCAGGAGACGGCAGGACTCTGGCTGAGCTCAGAAAATTTTTAATAATTCAATAATAAACTTTTTAATAATATAATAATTATTATATTATTTAATATAATAATAAACTTTTTATAATAATTTTATATCTTTCCAGGATTTTCATCCACTTCAATATCTGTGAGTTACTTTGTTGAGGGATTGTAAATTTGGGGAGGAGGCTTCTTTACCTGTTTCTTCATGTTTTCTGAGGTTGTGGACTTGCACATCTGATAAAGATGGATTCTTCTTCCTCTTTTATGCATTTGTCTTTTGTGTGTACTTATCATCTTTGTTATTAGAACTTCTCTGTGTGAGTAGATTCTAGGAGTAGGACCCAAGTTTCCCCTCTAGAGGTTTCTCCTCGGGTCCCATCATTGTTTTGAAGTTGTTCTCTATTCTTTGTGTTGAAGTATTGTTGGAACTTGAACTAGTTCATGCTTGGAATGAGGTTTATTGTCACTTGGTAGAATTGTGAATATAGCTCTATCCTGTGAACTTATATTGTCTCAATAACTTCCCAGACCTTCTAAGAAAAAGGGGAGCAAGGAATTGCAATAATGAATATAACCAATATGCAGCCTAAAAATAAATGTCTAGTGCCTACTATAGCATCTGTAACACTAATTGCCACATGAAGAGGAATGGTGGGGTCAACATTTAGTATCAGTACCAACAATAAATAGCTGTGTTTTAAATCTAACATTAAACAGCAGGTGTCAACTATAGCATCCAAAGTATTAATAACCATAACAATAATGATGGCAGGGGGTAGGAATTATATAAACGTAAAAAGTTCTAACAGAGTGAAATTATAGTTAAGTGAAGAGAAATGAGATACAAAGGTAAGGAAACTTTTGATATTAAAAAGTGAACAGAGAAGAAGTAGGAAAGGAGTAGCAGGTGACATCTATAAAGAAGGAGAATAAAAATAACCATATTAAAAAATAAGTAAGTAAAGGAGTAGAGGAAAAGGGAAGAGCAAAATTTGGCTATGAGAGGGGGAAGAAAGTGAAGAAGTAGTAAGAGGAATAAAAGCAAAGGTAAGAACAAACAAATAAAAACTCAGACCAAAACAAACCTAAATAAAACATTACTTCTCCAAAGTCAAAACAAGCCTAAATAACAAACAGGTAAAGAAAAAAAGCAACTAAGATGAAAGAAAAATAATGTACATATATTAATTTATATATTATACACACACACAAACATACATATTCTCCACCCTATCAGAGCATGAGAACACCACACACACACACACACACACACACACACACACACACTCAGAGAGAGAGAAAATGGAACAAGAAAAAAGAAAAGGAAAAAAGAAAAAGAGAGAGAAAATTCTTAATGAAAAAGAGAGGGTCTGTTTCCCCTGAGGTGGTCAGAACTGTTGGCAAGGATGGATGTTCATTCTTATGTTCTTGTGCCATTCTTTACATTTCTTTTTGGGCTGTGCACACTTAAAAACTGGAACCAAAGCTGGTTATAGTAGCTCTCAGCTGTCCATCTCAAGGTTAGGCTGGAAAGTACTGACAACTGGAGTTTTGTCTAGATAGATTAGGTCCATGAACTCCCACAGTAGGGCTAATACAGAGATCTCAAGTTGCTGGTGCTTACTTCTGGCTGTCCTTTTGCACTTTATTGGAAGGTATTTGAAATTAGATCTATGCACTCTGTTGCTGGGCAGATATGATATCTGTGTACACCTGAGTTTCAGAGACTTCCTGATAATTGTACTGTTGGAGTGTAGGATCTGATCTTCCATAGGTCTCATATATTTCACCATCATGGATATGTATTTCCCAGGATCAGACCCGGAGTGCTGATGTGACTGTCACCAATTTCTGGCCTCCTCCTAGCTGTTTGCATGGGCTGCCAGTAACAAAGGGCACTCAACATCTTTCCCCTTGGCATTGCTTGCCTGGATCACTCTAGGCACAACCCTTTCTGTACCTGTTTCAGTTGCATTAGCCCAGGGACACTTTGAGCCCCATAACAGATAACTGCTGAGATGGGCTAACAACACCCTTTTTGAACTGTGCAAGCTGCCACATGGTCACTGGTAGATGCTTCCTGCTGTGACTCTGTGCTCAATAGCAGAGAGATTCTGATCACCTTTAAATCATCACCCTGCCCCACTGTCTCTGGGTCAGGTAAGATTAGCTCCTCTCTCTATTTCACAGGTTCTCCAAAACAACTTGATTTGCAGTGTTTTCCTCTTTCTGCCTTTGTTATCCTTCTCCTCTGCAGTGGACTGTTGGTGCTGCCACACTGAAGCCAGTGAAGTTAGCACATCTCTTAACATATCTTGTTCTATGTTCAAAGCTTTTGAATTTCTGTCTCTATGATTATTTTGCTGTCCAATGTTGAATTTTATTGTATTACCTCAGTCACCTACCTCACTGAGAAGCAATATTCTGATGCTTAAATCTCATACTGAAGAGCAGCTAAAGAGTATTCCCTTCCTCTTGTATGCCATCCTTACTTTACATTTCATATATCTAAAATCACTTTCTATGTTGTTAAATATTATTATTCTATTTAATTTTCATGACTATAAAGTATTTCAGTAGAGAACTGCATTATCATTTAGTTAATGAATCTCCATTTGGCCTTGTTCTGTATACAGTGTTTATTAAACAATACCATGGTCCCTTTATGTTAAATTTAAATATGTGCATTTGGCTATTGCATTAGAATGCATTTCTAAAAGTAAAAGTTCTACTTTAAAGACCCTGTTCATTTTAACTTTTTATTCATTGCAAAATGCTTTTCATAGATAGATATAAGAGCTTCAAAATGTGTTGTTAACAGTCCTTTGATCATATGAATGTATTAAATGTTGTTAAGTTAGAGTTAGAATCTACTGTGTATCAAGGGGATGAACAAAGAGAACACGTTTCAGGTATGAACACATTTCACAACCTAACACTTACTTCATCCATTAAAAAAAAAAAGCTACTTCACTTTGTAGAATATCAAGACCACTTTCAAGTGGCATCACACAGTATTTAAGAAAACAAGTTTTGGAGGAAAACCTGATGATTTGCAGAGAACATTTTAAAATAATATTATGATCCTTTAATGGGTTAATAAGAGAGTGTATGAGAGATACATTTTAATAATATATGAAAGTATCTCAGATGTACGTAATAAATTCAAGTTCAAATTAACACTTTATTTTATAGAAAAATACATTATTGAAATTTTAATACATTGATATTTTTGTACATGATCCAAAAAGGAAGTACAGAATGAAAGCACCAAGGAGATGCCAAGTTGATATGATTAAATTTGAGGAAATAGTTAGAGCTTTGGGATATTGAGTACAAGTGTAAATCAGATTCTTTTGTTATAAATACAATGTACAATAGTTCCCCTTCTATCTTCAGGGAATATGTTCCAAGACCCCTAATGGATCTGTGATATTACCAAACTGTAATAATACCAAACTCTATGTAAACTGTGTTTTTTTCCTATACATCCATACTGAAATAAAGTTTAATTTATCAGTTAGATGCAGTTAGAGATTGGCAATAATAACTAATAATAATATAGATAAATTATGAAATAATACTGTAATAAACTTGCCAGCATCATAACTACTCTTTTAGGTTGGGCTCATCATTAAGTAAGAATTACTTGAACATAATAACTGCAATACTGTTGACAGTCAATCTGATAACCACAGGCCTACTTAAGTGAATACTGGGTGATACTATATACAATGTGGAAACACTAGACAAAGGGATAATCATGTTCTTTGTGGAATAGAGTGGACTGTGTGAGATATCATGCTACTCATAATGCAAGATCATGAATTGTTTATTTCTAAAATTTTCCATTGAATATTTTCAGATAGCTACAATAAAACCATAGTTCAGATGGAAGTACTATAGATTCAAGAAAAAATAATTGAAACCACATCTATATAATAATGAGATTTGTATGGGAGAGGAACTAAGCATCACAGAAGATTCTACATTGCAATCATTATATTAGTGCAAATTAGTTAAAAATATTTGTTAATATTAGTGGCTTTTATGAGAAGAAAAATCCCAGAAAAGTTTAGCAAGTGTTATAAATATCCCATAGCTGTCTGATTTCCATACTTTGGTTTTAAAGACAGGATGTAGAAAAGACCCAAGTAAAATTAAGGAAAATAATCAGTTGGAAAAATCTATATATGAAAACCATCTGTTATAGAATTTAAAAGCCAGTGAGTGAATAATATCTGATTTCATATAGTTTTGAAAGATCTATAAAAGGTAAACACAGGCTTATTCATTCATAGATTCCAACTTGAAATATAGCTCTTCCTTTGTTCATAAGGTCCTGCCTAGACCCAACTCAGGCTTTTCAATTTCCATATAACCTTAATCTTGGCATTTATCTCTGCATTACTTTTTTTTTTTTGAGGGGGGTGGTCATATCCAGATCCTCATGCATGCTCAAGGGTTGTACGCCTGAGCTGTGTCAGTCATCCTTCTTTGTTAATATTTATGTTAAGGCAGGGTCTCAGTAGGTTGCCAGGCTGATCTTTTTTTTTTTTTTTTTCATTGGTTGTTCAAGGTAGGCAATTATTTTTGCTTTATTCCTTGGAGTGTAAACAGTTTATTTTGTAGTTTACCTTAAAAACACAGTGCAGCCCTTTTATATCCTGATTACCCGAACATGTCTCCTTCAGGCTCATATCTTTGACCAGCTGTCTGTGATTTTTTTTTAAAATCTAAATTGGTTACTCTAAACACAAAATATTAAATTGAAAAATAAATCTGTTATTTACGTTTTTGAAATTTGTATATTAATATATGCTGCTTATCAATATGTTCATAAAAGGAGCTA
>NW_025999862.1:6138418-6177653 GCF_001458135.2 Marmota marmota marmota
GGGTGACGAATAACTTGTGTACGTTGATACAGCAGGAGTAGGAGCCGTTTATTGCAGGACAGGAGCAGTATTTATACATTCCACACAGCTTATCTAATTAGCATAAACTAGATACATCAGTCAACCAATCAGGAATCTCTACACTTAATGGCTTGGTTTTGTTACTTCTCAAACCACTCCCTCTGGCATTTTGCCAGGCACCATCCAGACTTGTTTATGAACTCTAACATTCCCCTGGCAAAATGCCAGGTGTTATTTTGACTTGTTTACAGACTCCAACATACATTGAAAACGTTTTTAAAACTATTTGTCAAACTGACAAAATCACTCAAGCTATTTGGGCAATAAGAACAATTTCTGTAAAATAAAAAAAAAAACATGCTACACAACTAAATGTGCTACCTATAGTTTTAAGACTTATGTAAGAGTCAGTTTCTCTCTCTCTCTCTCTCTCTCTCTCTCTCTCTCTCTCTCTCAAAGCTCCATTCTGTTTAACTTAAAATAATGCTTAGCTTCTAATTTAATCTTAGGCTTTTGCATTCTGTTTCACAGCTGACCCACAAGAGTGAATTTATTTTCATGGTATAAATGTCAATTTAAAAAATATAGGATAAATAAAACTCTTTTTAGTGTTCTATTTTAGTCAGCTTTTTTATCGCTGTGAACAAAAGACCTAAGAAGGACAACACAGAGGAGAAAAAATTTATTATAGGGCTCAGGGTTTCAGGGGTCTCAGTCTATAGAAGGCCACCTCTATTGCTCTGTGCCAGAGATGAGGCAGCACATCAGAATTAGCTTGGCAGAGGGAAGCAGCTTGGGTCCTGACAACCAGGAAGCAGAAGGAGATTTTGCTTACCAGGGATAAAATACATACCCCAAAGGTATTCCCTCAAGAACTTCCCTACTCCAGCCACACCCTACCTACCTACAGTCATTACCCAATTAATTTCAATTGGGGGATTAATGGATTGATTAGGATAAGGATCTCATAGCCCAATCCTTTCATCTCTAAACTTTTTTGCATTGTCTCACACCTGAGCTTTTGGGGGACACTTCATATCTAAACCATAACACAAACTCAACTGAACAAGCAGAGAGAGGCAGTGATGTATAGAGAATTGAAATATAAATCACTGCAATGTTCAATAAATAATTTCTATTAAATAAATTTAACAAATCCATTCTATCATCCTTTCTTTTTTTGTTGTTGCTGTTGTTGTTTTCATTATGTTACCCTTATTTCTAACACAGGCTCTGAACAAAACTTCTCTACTAAAGGCAGTTATGTCTGTATAGGTACCAAATTCATGAATCTCCATCTATTCCTCTTATTCCCCTAAGCTTCAGCATTTGATCCTACTGACCACTATCTCCTTGTTGAAATTCTTACTAACCTATCTGTCTGAACATTTCCTTTTGATGCATTTCTTTCTATGCCCATGTGGTTGAATATTAAATTACTTCTCTTTCATATCCTTTTGAATCTTGAAACTCAGTCTACAACTTCGATAATCTGTACCTCTGTACATTGATGCCTCTAAAAATCTATTTTTGTGCCTTAGATTTGTTTCTGAAATATATATATATTTTCCCACATATTTTCTACAATATCTTAATTTCAATATGCCAATTATTCAACTGATAATTTTGCTCATAAAAATCATATTTTCTGTGTTCTTGATCTCCATCACTGGAATCATCGTCAATTGAGTCCCTTAAGCCAGAAACTTGAAAACTGTCATTAGCTCCTTCATAATCTCTCTCACATTTACCATGTTATAATTCTGTTAATTTTGCATGCTAATTATTCCTCAAGTCTTGCTTTTATTTCAGTTGAAGCCTGACTGTGGATAATGCAGACTCCTCCCTACCCAGCCTTCACCACAAGAGGTGAAAACAAGACTAGAAAATTAAAGGAATCTGTAGTTTCTGTTATGTCAAAAAAACTCAGCCATCATGGAAATTATACTTGGCCTGCATTATGGAGAGCATCCAGATCTTCCTAATCCATTACATAAAAAGACATTTGCTCTTCAAATAGACCTGGCCAGCTGCTAAAAGCCATTTGTAGGTTTGTCATCTGCATTTCCCCAGAGAGAACTCGCTCCTGGTCAAAGCTTTTGCGTCCTATACTACTCAATCCAGTTTACATAGTCCAACTCCCAGGAAACAACTGGTACCTTATTCCTGGGTTCTATACATAGACCAGTGAATTCAAGTCTGTAATTAAAATCCATATCCTTATTTATCTTCTACTATGTCTGTTATAGCTTAAGCTTGCCCAGCACACACACAAAAATAACACTTTAAATTAAAAATTGCAAGTCTGCCTTCAGTGTATTCCAGTATGTAGTATTGATTATGTCTGTCTACTATAATTTTTGTCTCTCACCTAACTTATTTTGTAACTTAAAATTCAATTTTTTTTCCTAAGTAGCATACTTATAAAGCGAGTCTTTCTGAATGTAGGCCATTGCTTCTTCAATATGTAATGATTACAATAAGCAGTGTGTTGCTGTGGACTTGGCATACACTAGTGAATATCCTTTAGCAATTAAGTACTTCAGGTCCTGGAGCATAAAATAAACATTCAGAAGTTCTACAATCTGTCTTGACTAAGAAGGATCCTTCCCTAATGTAGAATAAATTTTAAATGGTAATGGTTCCAATTATTTGATGAGGAAACTTGTTCATTTTTCCTTCTTTTTCCAGAATGAAAGAGAAGTTTTCCTCAAACTCCCTTAGTAATTTTTTAAAAATCAGGAGATTTATTTTGATACAATATCTTAAGTTAGTATAATTAATTTATATTTTCAAAATTTCCCCCATGTATTTAGTATTCAATAAATGATATGATTTATTATTTTCTATGAATTATAAATAATTAACTTACTAAATAATTTTATATGATATTATATTTCTAATTTGAGAGACTAAGGGGAGAAGATATAAAGATTGAGTTGCTATAGACAAAGCAGCTATAAACAAAGCTTCTAATTTGAGAATGACAACATTATCCCAACCTTAGGATACTTTCATTTCTCTTTAATATATGCACATATACATATATAGATATGATTTTTATAAAATACCAGCTAAAAAAATTCAATATTTCCTTTTAATGGTGATATCTATTTCTCTTAAATTTTTACTCTTGAATTTATAGACGGATAACAAAAGCCTTTACTTTGTCTTCAGGCAATTTAAGTAGATTATAGAGCTCTCTTACCCTAAACATGTGGTAAAATTGCTATAGTGTTTCTAAATGGTCTTTCCAGCTCAAGTTCTTTTTTATTTTCCTGTTCTGACCTCTAGCTGATTTAGCCACATAATTAAAATCTAAAGAAGGAGCAAAATGGCCAGATTTTCAGTATGTCATTTTATGAGGGAAATGATGCTTTAATGTTTATCTTTCTCTGACTGCAGCCAACGATAGGGTTGAACACAGGATGTATGCATAAGGAAAGCCTGGTTTTCCAGCTCATTGGCAGAAGTTCCTGAACTTGGAACAGTCACAGCCCTTGTAATAGGTTAATAGACAGATTTGACTAACACTTTCTCTGTTGAATGAATACCTTAGTAATGGCCCTATTTTTCTGTGATTCCAGTGTTTAGTTACAAGTAAAGTAATATTGACACATTTTCAACTTTAGAAGGAGAGTATGAGAATTCCTTGAAGGAATGCACTTTGTCACTTAATAAAAGGCTTTTATAAATTTGTTGTGAGCCTTCCAAATAGAAGGAACCCTGGGCTGGAGTCCTGGTTATCTTAGATTAGGGATTCTAGTTGATCCTTTCAATGTACCCTGAGGAAGTAACATCAAGACATTAAGATGCTCACTTAGAAAGTAAGGATCAGATATTAATCAGATCATCACACTCACAACTCTCTCAGTACACAGTGAGATGGATACTCAAAAGGGAAGGGCTGTTATTTCATAAGAGTACAAAATTATTGAACCTGACTTAAATTTGATAAAACTGCCCTGAGAGATAATGTCTAAGGTGAGCTCTCACAGATAATTAGATACAGAAGAAACAGCATAAATGAATGTCCTAGGCAAAGAAAAGGGGAACGTGAGGGTGACTGAAGGGACATAATGGTGGAAGAAAAAGCAGGGACAAGTATTTCAAGGGTTTCAGCTAAATTAAGTCCTTTTGCTTTTACCCTATTATCATAGGGGAGATTGAGTTCTCATGGAAATAGCAATTTGGAAATATTGCTTGGTAGAGAATAGATAGGAGCAGAATTAAAGCCACAATTGTTCCAGTGGAAGAGAATTAGAGCATAGAGTAAGGTTGTGGTGATGGACAGAAATGTCTTAGAAGTCAGACTACTAGGTCAAGCACTTTAAAGAATTTTTTCTAAGAATGCATTAGAGGGAGGGAAAGAAAGAGAGAGAGTAAGAACAGTAATAGAGGGTGTCAAAATACACTGTAGTGTCATGTATATTTAAAAAGAGCAAATAAAAAAAGAGCAAATACAAGGTATTGGATATCTGTTTTACTTATATTTTCTCCCAGTCTATTGCTTGCTTTTTTTAATCTTTTTTGTTGTTGTTGTTGATAGACCTTTATTTTATTTATTTACATGCGGTGCTGAGATTTGAGCCCAGTGCCTCACTCATGCCAGACAAGTGTGCAACTGCTGAGCCACAGCCCCATTCCTACTTTTTATTTCTATTTTGGAATTAAAATGTTTAATATTTAATGGAAAAAAAAAGGCAGAGATGGGGAGGGAGAGAGAAAGAAAGAGATCAATTCCTATTCCAATCCAAATTATACTCTCTTTTAAATGTGCTTTTGCTACTCAGGATATTATTGCTTAAAATTAATATTTCATATCCTTGTCCTTTATTAAATATTTGTATATAACTTTTCTTCATTAGAATCTTAAAATATTTTCAGAGTTTTTTATGTTTTATGTTTTCTACCTTAGATAAATGATAGGCACATAGCAAATATTCTTTTGATAGTTAAGAATGTTAAATTTTTTAATATTACATGAAATCTTTGTAGTACTAAAATCAAAGTTTAATTCTCAGAAAATCCAAATCTATGGAGAAAATGTCTAATCTATAGCATTCAGACTTTGCAATTATTTTCTTTTTAATTTTGCCAACCTTTTATTGTAAAACACATTTTGGCAATAAATGAATAGCTTGCATTTTGCCTTTATTTTATATGAAATTGAATGGTACATACAGGAAAATTTGTCAATGTTTCTGAAATAAAATTTCTGTTTTTAAAAATGTTTTTGGTAATGATAACAAATTCATTTTTAATTTCACTGCTTAAACTCAAATGATTTGGAAGATAGTAGAAATTTTTTCCACTACAAATTCTAAACTTATTAAGTATTTGAGTGGAAAATTATAATGGATCAAAAAATCTCAGGCAGGCAGGAGGATCACAAGTTCAAAGCCAGCTTCATCAATTTATCAAGGCACCAAACAACTCAGTGAGACCCTGTTTCTAAATAAAATACAAAATAGGACTGGTGATGTGGCTCAGTGGTTGAGTATTCCTGAGTTCAATCCCCGATAAAAAACAAAACAAAACAAAACAAAAAAACTCTATTGTCTGTTTTATCATCATTGGAAAATATTACATATTGTGTTAAGTTTTAATATGCATTATTGGTTTCAGAATGTTTTTATTTTTAGGGCTTTTTTATTTTAGTGTTTTTGTGTATTGAGTTTTCATTAAATTTCTATTTAACAAAGAGACTTTTTTTCTAATTAGAATATGAAAATGAGTATTGAGCCTAACAAAATCATATATTCTGTGCATATATATGTGTGAAAATAGTCTTTTTAAAAAAATTCCTGAAGCATTCTTGTGCTTTTTTCATAAGCCATCAATACAGATAGTCCTTGCAGGGTCTAACTCTGTGCTAGGTGAATATTAGTTACTTTATTTAGCCAGTCTAATTTAATTCTGTCCACAACCTTTGTAACATGCATTTTATGACCATTATGTATTAGGAAGTTGAGACTCAAAGAGTAAACTTGTGTATAATCACTGAGGACTGATAAGTAATACAGCTAAGTTAAAATGTGGGATCTGAATCAAAATTCCATTTTCATTTGTCTTCAAAACATACTTATTGACATTTTTGTTATATGATGCCAAACAATTAATTTGATATTATTTTCCTCATCATTTACTTGCTTTATTTAATAGGTTGCCCAATCTTAATGCTTAGTATAGCTGAGAAGAAAACAAATAGTTTAATTTTCGCATGTGGGTATGTTGCCTTTTCCAGACCTTCTGGGGAGCATTATTTTTCCTAGTTACTACATTTTTCACAATCTAAAGAGTGCTAGACCAAATTTTTATCCTTTTCTCCAATAGTATAGATCTTGAAATATGAAAATTTATACTGGAATGTACTTTCAAAGAAAGCCATATGCTCCCCAAAATAAGTTTTGCCTCTTCCGTTTTTAAAATGTAATTTTAACTCTTATAATAGTTCATTTTATTTTATTATGCGTGCAACAAAAGGTTAGTTAAACCTTGTAGAAATTTCAGTGTGAGTAATCCTATCATTCCAGGGTCATCCCTTCATGGAGAAAGGAGATTTTAAGGTTGCAAGGCCAAAGTTGAATGAGATCACATTAATTGTCTGTAAACCCGGATTCCTTGGCAAGTTGTATTTCTGCATAACCATTTCCTCCCCACCTCTGAGATGCTTTCATCATTTATCATAAAGTTGTGATGATGAAGGTTCATGGTGAGAAATATTTCATCCTTTAATTTAAAATATAAGGATAATTTCCCACAGATGAAATATTATATGAAAGAAGACAAAACAGACAATCTTATAAAAACTGAAGAAATATGAGAAAACCAGCATAGAAAGTGAAAAATATTTGGTAGTAGAATACTGCTTAAACAACTGACAAAGGATGCACAGACCTGAAACACTGAAATTGATATCATTACTGTGGTTACTAGAATTTTAAAATTATTATGGTGTTACCAATTTAAGCAGATGATGTATAAATTCACCTCACATACAAGCTTAGATATATTTGAGGCATCATATATCTAGTTATTTTAATTTCCTCTACATGCCATGACACTGAAGTAATCAGACCTCAAGGTACTACACATAATTCATCTTTTTAATCCACAAAGTGCTTTTGTTATATTAACTAAATTTTTAAGATTATTTGTATCAATGCCAATATTGAACTATCTCTGGGAAAATTAAATTATGTAGATTTATTATCACTTTTTAAGTAATTGTTTTTTTAGAAATCGTTCATGAGAAGTGTATACATTGGATGATAGTATTAAATGTTAGAATCTGAAAGAACTTCACAGATATCGGCTAATTCAAATAGTGTCCCCCACTTCCTTTACAAAGTACAAATATCTTAAACTTCTGGGAAAATAAATCCTGGAGGAATTAATATGATTCTTATGTGCATACAATCAGCCTGAGGCAGAATAAAACTCTAACCTAAGCCTCTTGATTTCCAATCTGGGTTCCTTCTATAACTTTGGGCAAAGTATTCAATCTCTTTCTATCTCCACTATCACATCTGCAAACTGGTGATACTAATGGGAATTTCCTCAGTAGAAATGAAAAATGTTCCTGCAAGTCCTATACTTAGAAAACATGCTGGTAAACTTCAGATTCTCAATAATGCTGTTCTTTTGACCACTGCATTCTTCCATATCAACCATATTTCAAAAATAAAATAGAATTATTTTGAAGAAAATCAATGTCACACTAAAAGGAAGGTAGAGGAATAGGAGTTGTTCATCTCTGCAAAGTATTAAATATTGTAGAACATTTACAAAGCCTTTTTTATCTGGTGCTTCTGTTTTCAAGGAAACAAAGTTATCACCTTGTTATCAAGGCAGAGTTCAGATAAAATTCTGCAGAGATATCTGTATTCATTTTATCATCCAAAGATGGGTAGCTTTGTATGAAAAATACACTGGTTGTAGCAGGCCAGTTTGTGTTGGGGCTTAAAGCTTAAAAGAATTTTGAGGGGCTTCTTTAAGAAAAAAAATTAATATTCACTTAAAACACACAAGTAAATAATAAAGTAGTACTAATTTTAAAATGCTTACAAATATCCAAATATTATAACCTCCCCCCGCAAATGATATAATATTTATACAAATTATCTGTTGGACATACCCCTATGAATCTTCTTTTCTTTCCCTCTTTCCTTCCCTTTTATCTTTTTTATCTTCCTTTCTGTCTTCTCTCCCTCTCTTTTTGTAGGACTTGGGATAATCAAGGAACACTACCACTGAGCTACATCCGTAGTCCTCTTTATGTTTCATTTTGAGATAGGATCTTGCTAATTTGTTGAAGATGGTCTTTATTTTCTGTCGCGACCCCTCGCCAGCAAGGGAAAAACACGACACAGGATTCTTCTTTCAGCAGTTTATTCAGGCCTTGATTCATGTATCATCTTCTAGCGACCCCCCGCCGAGCGCCCAAGCACAGCCTAATAAAGCCTCCCGCATACCAATCTTAAGCTGCCACGTGGACCTTTCTCATAGGATGGGAAGGGATTGCGTGCCAATTCTCCATATTAGGAGTTGTTTGTCACAGGCCACAGTGGAAGCCGGCGCCATCTTCTAATGGCGGCCACGGTCTAATTAGAACGGCTCACCACAATTTTCAATCCTCCTGTCTCAGCCTCCAGAGTGACTTGGTTTAGAAGAATGCACCACTGTGCCCAGGTTCTTTTTCTCTTCTCTCTTTTCACTATTGATCATGTCTAAAATAACAATTTGTTTTGTAATGTGAGATAATTTGTTTTTTTTTTTTTTTGGATGCATAGTTGTTTGTCTAAAGGGGATTGAGGAAGGAGAGTAGATATAATTAGGAGAGGAAAGGGTTCCATCATTTAATGTCAGCACCAAGGATATAAATAGAGTGAGTGACATACAGGGAAGTTACTGAAAACACTCTGAAAATTTTCAATAAACCTAAACTAAATGTATCTTCAACTTCCCCTTTAGTTAGATCTCTAAATATGTGTAGAAAATTTTATTAGGAAAAATGATCACAAAAACACATTTCTAGGACGTCTTTCAGGATCTCAGAAAACAGAAGTCTAAAATGCAAGCTTCTGATACCTACAGAAAAATAGAGACAACCTGAGATGGTTTAAAAATTCTAAATATCCCATTCCTAGTTTAGACTTTTGAGAGTTTCCCCAGGCAAATGAGTGTAGGGTGCAGCAAAAATAATTTATTTGATTTAATATTAAAAATACAAGTGTTGGACAAGATGTGGAGAAACAGGATCACGAGTGAATTGTAGGTGGAATATAAAATTTTCTACAGGGCAGTCACTGTAGAAAATAATAAAGCAATATTACACAAAGTTAAATTTAAAATTATCAGATAATATAGCAATTCCACTTCTGAGTATATATGCCAAATAATTGGAAGTTCGGGATTGAACTGACATGTGTCCACTGATGTTCATAATAGCATTAGTTACAATAGTCAAAAGATGGAAACAACTCAAATGTCCATTGACCAATGAGTGGATAAACAAAATGTAATATGTATAATATTATTTAGCCTTACAAAGTAATAGAATTTTGATGCATGATACTTGAATGAATCTTAAAAAACTTATGCAAAGTGAAATAAATCAGACAAAAAAAGACAAGTCTTATATAGTTCCACTTATATAAGGTACCTAGAGTACTCAAAATCATAGAGAAAGGAAGTATATTAGAGGTTTCTGAGTATCAGGGGACAGAAGGAATGGGAAGTTATTATTTAATGGGCACAGAATTTTTGCCTCAAAGGATAAAAATGTTCAGGAAATGAATAGTTGATAATGATGATAAGGCTTACAGAAAAATGTGAATGTACTTAATGCCACTGAATTTTACACTTATAGATGGTTAGAAAAGTGAGTTTTATGCCATATACTTTTTAATTTGCGTACACATGTGTATGTGTGCATTCACGTGCGTGCACACACACACACACACACACATTCTTTTTTTCTCTTCACACCATTTTTTTTTCTTTAAACCAGCATTGTAATGTTTTCTTCTGTGAAGCCCTTTTTGTTTTGAGGATTTTAGACATACATGTGGCATCATAAATCATCATAGTGTTACTAAAGAGCATAGTAATATAGTATGGTCATTAGGAGCATGCATTCTATCTAGATCAGGGAACAACCTTTCCTTAATAACTGTGTGCCATTGTTTAAAAATGAGGACAATGAGAGCACCTACCTCATTGTGTTGTAAAAATTAAGTCAACATATGTAGAAAGTTCTTGGACAGCACCTGACACAAAGCATGCATGGACTTTGACTGTTAGTATTCATTATTATTGGTAGTGTTATTTCTGCAGATTTTTTAAACCTAAATTGAATGCTCCCCCAAAAATCAATTTCTTCTTCTTCTTCTTCTTCTTATTATTATTATTATTATTATTATTATTATTATTATTATTCTCTGAGTGTGTTTTCCTCTCTTTTGGTGCATTTGAATCTGAACATAGTTTCTCCATTTTTCTCTTGCCATCCAGTGGCCTGATTTACTCTGTTTTCCTTTTTCTCTTGGTGTCATAACTTTGGTTAGAGGTTTGGCATGCTCTAATTCCCTCAGCTCTTCACTCTATCAGCCCCCTCTGGTTCTGATTTTACGAGATGACTTCTCTCCTGTACATGTTTTCAGCTATAAGCTCCCTTGCTAACTAGTGGTTTATCTATATTTTCTGTTTAAAATTTCCAGAGAGATTAAAGCAGCTCAACCTTTTGCACCATGCCTCATGACCAATTAATTCCTAGCCAGACTCTTCTTGAATTAGGTCCCTGCCAAAGACCTGTACAGTTTTGAAGGAGAAGACAATGATATTAAACCTGGGTCCTTGTGGCTACCCTCTCAGTGTGAGTTATGAGCAGAGTAATAGGTTAGGGAGAGTTATAAAGCTAGAAGTTATTATAATTAACATGCTTAGTATACCAAGGAGCAAAAATGAGTAAGAGATAGTCCCTCCTATGAAGGAGCTCTAGGAGGAGACATGTATAGGAACAACTATACAATAGGGTAGATATTGTTTAGTTACATGAACAGAGTACTTTTAAAGCACTAAGGAGAAGACACTTCAGGTTACTGAGTTTGGGGAATGACATAGACTTGACAGTGTTTGATGATGTTTCCATAATAAAAAAATGTTTCCTCAGATGGAGAGGAATAGACCAAGGGCACAAGCCAAATTCAGTAGTCACAGAAAATGGATTGTGTACGATCAGTGTTTTAGACAGTGTGTCTGGAATACATGCCAAAATGAAGGGTATTATAAAGCATGGTGACCTGTAGGTTGGGATAAACCAATGGAGTTTTTTACTGACAAGGAATTTGGATTTTCTTTAGTCAACTAAGATTTTATCTAAAGTTATTAACAGGGGATGGGGGAACCATTATCACTTCTTCATTTGAGAAAGAAATGTGTTTGTAGTAAGGAGAATGACTTGGCACCATTTATAAGGCTCTTAAAACAGTCAGCTCAAGACATAATAAGAGCCTGAATTTTAGTGCACTGTTAAATGTGAACTAACTGACCGAATAGTTATCAGGGTCTAGGGTGATTTGAACATGTACTCAACCATAACCTAAAGAAACTAAATTGCTTCAGAAAACAAGACAAATCATTTTAAAAATCTTTAGCTATGTTTGA
Organism: Marmota marmota marmota; assembly: GCF_001458135.2. NCBI lineage: Eukaryota > Metazoa > Chordata > Mammalia > Rodentia > Sciuridae > Marmota > Marmota marmota. The sequence goes on from NW_025999862.1 coordinate 6,150,110, forward strand.
AGATTTAAGAAGGGTCATTTTTTTTCTCTAGTTATATAGCTAATATGTTTGAAGTGTGACATTGGGATGATTTCTTTGGCCTTAAAGAGCATTAGTGCATCTTCTAAATTGTGTCTGCTTTTAGATTTATACTAAATATCAGAAGAGTCAAGTAGGATAAAGCTTTCTTGTAGGATGTAGTGTTGAATCAGACAAATTGGATCAGCAGCACAACTGAAAATGTTCTTATAAATTACAGCCTGTCTTATATTATGACTCCATATCCCCACTGAGGGTTCTGCACCAGTACTTTAAAAATATGCCTCACTGTGAAGGCATAATTTCAGCATAACCACATGTGTACGCAGTTGTCCAATTGTAGGAACAATGAAACACCAGGGACCAGAGCTTTTGTAGTGTACACAAAGGTACATTGTAAGTTAATGGGTTAATAAAACTCTAAAACTGAAATCAAGGAATACTGCACAGTACTTATTTGTAAAGCTAATGTGTGTTTCCTTAAAATTTAATGTGTTCCTCTTTCATGAAAAAGAAATAAGAGAATATCAACATAATATTTTTAAGCAACTAATTTCTCCCTTTATCTACTTCAAATAATTTGTTTAAAGAAAAGGACTTAAGGTGCATGCAGCCTTTAGATCACTGAATAGAAAAAGGCTTCATTTTATAGTTGCCATTGCGTTTGGTGTAATCTTAATCTTATGTCCAACATTCTGTTATACCTATGCCAAATCAAATCACATTTCACTTCCAAATCAAAAGCTATTTTTAGATCTTCTTATTTATATGTTTCTTTTTTGTTACTAGGAATTGAACCCAGGGGAGCTTTACCACTGAACTTTTATTTTATCTTTTACTTTAAATCAGGGCCTTCCTAAATTGCCTAGGCTAGCATCAAACTTGCTGACTCTGGCCTTGAACTTGTGATCCTCCTGCTTCAGCCTCCCAAGTCTCTGGGATTACAGGATGTGCCAGTGCACCTGGCAAGTCCTCTTTATTCTTGACTCTCTTTTAGCACTTGACTTTTTGAAAAGATTTTTCTCACATTACATAAAAATATGTCACAATTTCTCCCATTATTATGTATAATTATAATGTACCCATTAAAATTAATTAATAATAAAAATCTTTATCTTGTAACCTTTTTAAAAAAAATTTAGTTGTAGATGGACAGAATGCCTTTATTTTATTGGTTTATTTTTATGTAGTGCTAAGGATCGAACCCTGTGCTTCACACATAATGGGCAAGTGCTCTGTTGCTGAGCCACAGACCCAGCCTTCTTGGGACCTTTTAATACCTTAGTTTTCTATCTTTTTCTTTAATGATTATTTCTTTTATCTTTCCTTTATCTTGGTACTTTCTGAAGGTATGTTCTCTCCTTCCTCTTTTCATTGTCTTCCAACTCCATTACAATATTTTTTCTGTTTAACATACTCTAGGAGATAGTGTTAGGCTCTATCTTGTTGCTAGTTGTTTACACATGTTATTTTCTCTTCCTAAAAAGAAATTGCCACTTGTTCTACTAATTTCTATTTTTTTTTTCTTTTCCATCCTTTGGGACATCTTTCCTTGTGACATGAAGCATAGTGACTTTCCCATGTGTTATAAGACACCCTGTGGTGGCTCTGCATTATAGTACTTTTCATTGTACATCACAGTGGTCCTGAGTACAGTCCCCAAACCAGCAGCATCAATATCACCTGAGAGCGTAGAAACACAAATTGTCAGGCCCACCCAAGATCAACTGAACCAGAAACTCCAGGGGTGTGGCTCTAGGTTGTTACAAGTCCTTTGGGTGATTCTGATATAGGCTAACGTTAGAACCATTGGGAAGTTGCAATTGCTTGGATTTGGTCTGATTTTCTTACTAGATTATGGGCTATTTTAATAAACGGTGATGACATAGTTTTCATTGAGATGCCACTATTGTCCATAAAAGAATCTGATGTATTATTGATAAACAATTTGCTTCAATGAATGATCAAGTAACTGGTAAATGAATAACACTTTTTAAAAAAATATAAACATATATATTTTGTTTTTTATTTGTCCTTTTTACTTATACAAGACATTAGAGCATATTTTGACATTTTTATACACACAGAGTACATTTTATTCTAATTTTTATCCCAGTCTTATGGTTGTAGATGATGTGAAGATTCACTGTGGTATATCCATAAATGTACATAGAAAATTTATGAGTTCCAAGGTGCACATCTCTGATTTCACTTTATATTTTTATGGAAAGCAAAGAATCACTTCATAAATCAATTTCTGTTTATAGAAAAGTTGATAAATCACCTGCATCAATTGGCTTCTATGACCCTGACTAACTTTAACTCTCTGATCTGCCCCCTTTGAACAATACTGTAATCATTCTCCTTATTACACTTAGAAAATCTTTACTAATCATTCTTTTTGGTATCTATTGCTGATTTTACTATGAATATACTAACTAAAAACACATATGATAAGTCACATTATTAAAAATATGTCATATAATTAATGCCATTTTAATATAATTTACTGCATAGAAATTGAAAAGGCAATGTCCACATCAATGATGTTGGTGAAGTAACTGAACTGTTTAGGGAGCCTAAAGATTCATAAGATTCATAAGAATGCCTTTCTTAGGGTTGTTAATGTCCTGCACATCACTCTCCCCACATACTCAATGAAATGAAAAACTGTCTCTAAAAGGAAGATAGATATCCCACTATTTTATTAAGATGCTTAGTATAGATAAACCACTAAAGTGACTGGTTAACTACTAATGCTCTTTTTTTTTTCCATCAGTGCATATAAATTATACAGAATGGTAGATTTCATTGTGGCATATTCCCATATATGTAAATACACAATATGATCAATTTCACTTTCCTGAACTCCCCACCCTTCATTCTTCCCTTACCCTAATCCTCTCCCTCTACCCTAATGTTCTTCCTTCTACTTTCATTGCATCCCCTTTTCCCCTGTTTTTTCCTCTGTAGCTTTCACATGTAACACAAAAACATGACCCTTGACTTTCTGAATCTGGTTATTTTGTTTAACATAATACTCTCAAGTTTCTTCCATTTTTCTGTAAATGACGTGAATTTTTTCTTCTTTATGGCTGAATAAAACTCCATTATGTATATACACCACATTTGCTTAATCCATTCTTCTGTTGATGAACACTAGATTGATTCCGTAACTTAGCTATTGAAAATTCTGTTGAGATAAACATAAGTATATATGATTCTTCAAGGGATGTTGACTTAAATTGTTTAAGATAAATACCAAGTAGTGGTATACTTGGATCATATGATAGTTCTATTTTTAGCTTTTTGAGGAACCTACATACTTATTTCCATAGTGGCTACACTAATTTGCATTTCACCAGCAGTGTATAAGTATTCTTTTTTCCTGGCATCTTTGCCAGCATTTGTTATTTATATTCTTGATTATTACCATTCTAACTAGAATGAGATAATTACATTCTAGATTTCATTTATATTTCCCTGATGGCTAAAGATTTTTAACTTGTTTCATATAGTTGTTGGCCATTTGTACTTCTTTTGAGAAGCATTTATTTAGTTCATATTTTCTATCTATTGATTAGAGTATCTGGTATTTTTTTAGTGTTGAGGTTTTTGAGTTCTATATATTACATAGCTGATGAACAAATCTAGTAAAAGTTGCAGGATACAAATCAGCGCACAAATCAGTGGTTTTTCTATATTCCAATAATGGGTTATCTGAAAAAGAAATAAAGATAACTTGGTTATTTCATTTTCAATAGTCTGGGGGCAGGGGAGACACACAAACTTGGGAATAAATATAAACAAGGAGGTAAAAAACCTTTACAATGAACAATATAGAACACTGAAGAAAGAAATCAGAGTAGACCTTAGAAGATGTAAAGACTTCCCATGTTCACTGATAAAATATTGTCAAAATAGCCAAATGGACAAAAGCATTGTATAGATTCAGTGCAATTCCCATCAAAATACCAAATACATTCTTCAAATAATGAGAAAAACAATTTTAAAATTTGTATGGGAGGAAAAAACACCCAGAATAGCTAAAGCAATCCTGAACAAAAGAAGTAATTCTGGAGACATCAGGCTATCTGATTTCAAATTATTCTACAGAGCCATAGTAAGAAAGACAGCATGATACTTGCATAAAATCAGACATATAAACCAGAAGAACATAATAGAAGATACAGAGACAAATCATACAACTACCATCATCTGGTTCTTGATAAACATGCCAGAAACTTACATTGGAGAAAATAGAGCTTCTTTAATAAATGGTGCTAGGAAAACTGTATATCCATATATTTCAGAAGAATGAAACTAGATTCCTATCTCACCCTGCACAAAAATCAACTCAAAATGGACCAAAGAACTATGAATTATACCAGAAACACTTCAACTAATAGAAGAAAACATAGGGTCAACAATCTTCCATATCAGCACAGGCTCAAGAAGTAAATCTCAAGAAGTAAAACCAAGGATCAATAAGTGGTATGACATCAAATTTAAAAAGATTCTGCACGGCAAAATAAAAAAAAAATCAAAAGCATGATGAAAAGGCCTACAGAATGAGAGAAAATATATTTGCCAGCTATTCCTCTGACAGGAAATTAATGTTTAGACCATGTAAAGAACTCAAAAAAACTCAACACCAGAAAAACTAACAATCCAATCAATGAAGGGGCAAAAGATCAATATAGACATTTCTCAAAAGAAGATATCCAAATGGTCAACAAACACATGAAAAAGTGTTCAACATCCTCAGCAATCAGGGAAATGCAAATCAAAATTACACTGACATTTCATCTCATTCCAGTTAGAGTGGCAATCATCAAAACCACAAATAACAATAATTTCTGGCAAGGATGTTGGGGAAATGGTATATTTATACACCGTTGGTGGAACTGTAAATTGGTACAACCACTATGGAAAGCAGTATGGAGTTTCCTCAAATAAATAGGAAAGGAACCACCTTGTGGCCCTACTTTCCCACTCCTTGGTATTTAAAATCAGCATACTGTAATGAAACATTCATATCAATAGTTATTGGCAGTGTGGTTCACAATAGCCAAGTTTTAGAGTCAGCTTAATTGTCTGTCAACAGCTGAATAAAGAAAATGTGGTACATGTAAACAATAGAGGTTTACTCAGTCATTAAGAAGAAAGAAATTATGTCATTTGTGGGTAAATGGATAGAATTGAAGAGCATCATACTAAGTGAAATAAGCCAGACTCATAAGGGAGGGAATGGAGCAGCAATGGGGAGTGAAATCTCCCAAATTACGCTGTGTCCATGTACAAAAATCCCACAGTGAATGCTGTATGTTTATAGAAAGGAGATCTCTTAGAGTAGAGCAAGCAGATTTGGAGAGGCAGAAGGGAAGGAAAAGAAAAGGTATGGGAAATGAGATTGATCAAATTATGTGCATTTATGAATATGGCATAATGAATCCCACTATTATGTATAATTAGAATGCAACAATAAAATATTTTTATAAAGTAAATACATCTCCATGTATTTCTATAGTTCCTACAGATTTTCTTGTTGTTGATTTCTAGTTTCACTGTAGTATGATCTGAAAAGAGAGATCATTTCACTCTTTTTCTTTTTATTTGCCAAGATTTTCTTTCTGTTGTTAAATATCAATTTTGGAGAAAATTTCATGAGTAACTGAAAAGAAAATGTATTCAGTTGTTGTGGATAAAATGTTTCATACATGTTAATTACCTCCAATTGATTTATAGTCAAGTCTAAATCTGATGGGTCTGTTGATTTTTTGGTAGAGCAGCTCTTAGTGAAAGTGGTTGTATTGAAGTCATTCAGTCCTATTTTTATCAAGTAATGTTCATGTCATGTAATTCACACTTTAAATATTTATAATCATATCTTTTGTTAGATATTTTTTCCTTTTACCCATATGTAATATCCTTCTTTGTCTCTTCTGAAGAAAAACTGATTTAAAGGTTGCTTCCTGCTTGTTTTTTATTTCATTAGCATAGAATATCACTTTTCACCCTTTTACTTTCAATCTCTGAATGTCTTTGTGAGGTGCGTTTCTTACTGACAAAATACAATTGAGTATTCAAAAAAAAAAATCTCATCTGCTAGGCTCTATCTTTCAAAGGGAGAACTAAGACCACTTTATATTTACTGTTATTATAAAGAGCTATGTATTGTTTCCTGCCATTTTATTTCTAATGTTTGAAACATTTATAATGATCATTTGCTTATTTAGCTTATTTATTTTTCTAATGCGATTTGCTCTTTTCCATGCTTTCTTTGTTACTTTTAATCTTTCTTTTCTGTGTATAAGATTCTGTTTCAGATCCTTTGTAAAGCTAGCTTAATGGTCATGAATTCTTTTAGTTTAGACTTTGTAGTTTTTTATTTGTTCCTCGATTCTAAAGGATAGCTTTGTTGGATATAGTAATCAAAGTTTGCTGTTATTTTCTTTTAGGACTTAAATATATCATTCCATGCTGTCATGGCTTTTAGAGTTTTTGTTGGGAAGACTTTTGTTATTCTTTTTTGTATTAATGCAGTATTGTTATCCATAACATTTTGGGTTCATTTTGACATAATCATAAAGATTGGAATATAATTTGCTCAATTATGTACCTATGACTTCTCCTTTCTCTCTCATCCTCTCACCATCTGTTTCCCTTTTTCTGTTCTACTGGTATTCCTTCTAATTATTTATAGTTTTTTTTTTAAATTAATAGCTTTATAAGTGATTGGTACTTCTCCCTTGCAGTTTTATTTTTTTTTCTTTATTCTGAATTTTTGGCATTTTAACTACATCATGGTGTAGTTAAAATGGTCCTGTTTGGAGTTCTAAATGGCTCTGGAACCTTCATGTCCATCTCTTATCCAAGACTCAGATGTTTTCTGCTATTTTTTCATGGAATAGGTTTTCTGTGCCATTAGTCTATATCTCTTCTTCCTCAAAAGACCTGTAAGTGTTAAGTTTTGCCTTTGAGTTGTTATCTCAGAGTTCTTGCATATTCTTTTCATAGTTTAGTTTTTTTTTCCTTCTTTTATATAATGGCTGTTCTAATTCCTGCACCTTGTCTTTGAGCCCTGACACTGTTTGTTCTGATTAATCTGATCTGTTTATAAGACTAAACTGGGTTTTTGTGTTTGTTTGGTTTGGTTTGGTTTTAGGGGAGTCAATTACTTGAGTTTTTAATTTCCAAGTTTTCTGTTTGGTTCTTTTTTAACATCTCTCTTTTATGAAATTCTCTTTCATACCATGCGTTTTCTCACTTAGTTCTTTCCTTAGATCTTCTTTTAATTTCTTGATAATTCTAACAACCAACTTTTTGATTTCTTCATCTGGCATTTTCTCTAATGTTTATAGAATCAGTTTCAGAGTGTTACAAAATCTTGGCAACATCTTATTACATTGACTTTTCATGTTTTCTAATTTCTCTGTTGATATTTGTGCACCTGCTGGGACAGATGTCTCTTCCACTGCTATGAAAGAGTCTTTTTAGTGAACAACTTTCTATTTACCATGTGCTGCACAGTCTGGGTGTGTATCTTTATTTCAAAGCACTCATTCAACATTAGCACAGTGCTCTGATCAATTCCTATCACTACAGTGAGAAGAGATAATAATCACCAGCAACTGCCTTCACTCAGAACAAACCATTTACTAATTGACCATAAAAAAATAAATAAAAATGGTCCCCAGAAGTTTATTAGTCCAAAAATTGAAAAGGGGAGTAATACTCTAGAAGAGTAAAAACATAAGTATTAAAATGAGTAAAATTACCATTAAGCTATATAGGACATGAAAACTTCATAGATGAATGGATAAAGAAAATGTGGTATGTATACACAATGGAATATTACTCAGTGATAAAAAAAGAATGAATTTATAACTTGCTGGTAAATGGATGGTTCCAGAGACTATCATGCTAAGTGAAATAATCCAATCCCAGAAAACCAAATACTGAAAGTTTTCTCTGATAGGAGAATGCTAATACACGACAAGTGGGTGGGGGTAGAGTAAAAGTTCATTGGATTAGACAAATGGGAATAAAGGGAAGAGAGGTGGGATGGGAATAGAAAAGACAGTAGAATGAATCAGATATATATATGTTCATTAATGAATTAATTACTAGTGAATCATGTACAACCCAAGAATATAAATTAGAATAAGTTATACTCCATGTGTGTATAATATGTTAAAATATACTCTGTCATGTATATCTATAACCAAATAAATAAATTTAAAAAAAGAAAGGAGGAGGAGTAGATCAGCAGCCTTCAGCTCATAGATATCTCACTATACATATTACTCTTAGGGCACATTTCAAAGGTGTTCCCTGTGATGGATTTGCTTGTACCTCTTGATGAAATTAAGCCATAAAGATTTAATCCTTTCCAGAGCTACACATTTAGGCACGGTCTCTGAAAAAATGGCTTGTGGTGGCAAATTTTCCACCAGCAATTTGAGAGAAGCAGAGCTTTTCTCTGTTACCAGTTGGCTTTGTCGCTCCCTTCCCAGTGCAGCTTGGTCTGACTTTCTCTTCTACCACTATTTCTGAAAAAAGCTTATCAGCTTTACATCTCCCCTCTTTATTATTCCCCCACCCAATCTGCCCAGTGAGGGTTAACAAATTCTTCCCCATTTCTTGCTCCAGAACCTCCAAGTTCTTAAAGAACAGTTTAACATTTTGTCTCAGTGCATTCCCTCTGTCACCTACCTGTCTGATCTTTCACTGCTTGGAATCCAAGCACAGAGGAGTTGAAACCTGCTGCCTGCCTCTACTCAACTATCTTAATTCCTCTCATAATTGTCAGTTTTTGAACAATAACTTCATTTATTTATTCTGAATATTAAACTTAAACATTCATCATAGAAAATCTGACAAATTCACAACCAAGAAAGAAAGAAAGAAAGAAAAAAGACAAAGTACTTGAAATTCCACCTCCTAGAGAACCATCAACTGTTGTACATATTCATGCAGCATGTTTACATGCATTTTATATGTAAAAATGTCATCCGATGAAGCATATTTTGTAACCCACTATTATTGTTCTGCAGTGGCTTTATTTTCATGTCTTTAAATATTGCATGGTATTTCTGGCAATAATCTTTGACCTATCTTTATCCTCCTTTAATTAGTTGGAAGTCCCGTGAAGTCCTTTTCATTACCTCCACCATTGCAGTTCAGGCTCCTTTTCACCCCATAACCTCTTGCAATAGCTTCCCATGTTTGTTGAGAAATCAATTTTTCTAAAGTGTAGTTCTGAGCAAATTGTCCAAAAGTCAACATGACTCTCCAGTGTCTTCCAATAAGGCTACAGTCCCACGCAAGATAGTCAGGAACGCTTACTGGTTCCTTTTGTATACTCAGGCTTACTATTCTCACAGAATTTTCCATTTTTGTCCCTCTTTGAATCTAGCAACTTCTCTGTTCCAAAATTCTTTCATGCCAATAATTTTATTCTCGTATTTGTTTCAATGCAAGGCCTTCCTAAAATTGGAAACTTTCTACCATTCCACTTTCATCCTTCTTTTCTGTCCTATTATTTTTCTTATTAGTTTTCATAACTATCTCAAAGATCATACTTTTTTGACTTGCAAATTGTTGGCCTTCTTTGACTGGAATTAAGGTGACCTTCTTTTAATTGCGTTAAAGTGGTGAGTTTTGCTTGTGTCTTCTTTATTGCCTTAATTCTAAAACATAAAACAGTGCTCGATGTATGAAAGATACTTGGTATGTATTTGAAATATGAAGTGGATGAAAATATGAGGAAATACCTGCTGGTTGAATACCTACAAGCCCATTAGTAAGTAAAAGCTCTCCTTTAGTGATTTTTATGTAGGTTATTCAGGAATTGTCTGATGTGAATCCAAATGCCACATTAAAATGTCACATTTCCTCAAAGCCTTTTCTTAGCACCCTGTTGAAGATGATCTCTCCTTTTTTAAAGGCTATTGACCATTGTTTGTTCTTATGGCATTTATCTATACACAAACTTAAGTTCTAGTTATGTGTTGCCTTCACATTGAGTAATACAAAAGCTTATTAAGGTAGACACCAATTTTCTTTTAATCTCCTGCAGTTATTTGATGAGGACACTCAACAAATACTTTTAGAATTACTTAAATTATAAATTAATCTATTATCAAAAACAAACAGGAGATTACACATTAAAGTAATTTTATTATACCCTGTTGATAAGGATAAATATATGTAAAATTATTAAAAAAGAATAACTGCTATTTGCACATTACTATCTGTTTCTAAATAATCACTTTGTAAGCATTCTATATTATCTATTCAGGTTATTAATGCTGCGCTTGCTTTGGCTGCAAGACCCAAAAGTCAAGTGGTAAAAAACACCATGGAAATGTATAAACACACATGGGAGAACTATATACATGTCCTCACTGAAGCTGTAGATGACATTACAAGCATTGATGACTTCCTTGCTGTATCTGGTATGTTTTCATCTTTTAATTTATGCATTAACTCTTGTCAATGTTTTGAAGTCGTATAATGCTGAATATAATTAATTTTATGCAATATAAGGAGTCTTATTAATGAGCTTTCTGGAAATGTAGTGTAGCTATGTAGAAGCACGAAGTGTGTCATTAGTGGTCTAATTGGGGATTACAAGCTTTGTGCTTCATGATTTAACAATTTACACTGTGTTTTTAAAAGAAACTCCCATTCATGGGCAAAGTGTAATAGAAAATAGCTTAGATCTTTCCTGTCTTTACTAAATCAGCATCACCTCCATCCCAATACATGTAAAATATTTTGATGTTCTATATCTACACTCTTTTCCAATCATTTTTATTTCTACTTAGGAAAAGATACAAGTTAACAGGAAAAGCTTTTATTGATTTGAGATGTAATGTGGCTGTTCAAGTACTAGTATAGGTATTTGATATTGCTAATCTCAAGAATAGAAGAAAAGAGTCTAAATATCAGATGAAATCAGTGACAGATGGGCTTGAGACTCCATAAAAAGCCCCTATGGGTGTCCCTTGGTAGAGTGAAATGCTATGCCACAGGTTGGTGAAAACATTCTCAGAAAGCCAAAGCCTCAGGAGCAAAACTCATATTTTGGTTGTACTGTTGTAAACGGAAAGAATTAAAGATTTTTGGTCTTTTGTTATCTTCTCCTCTTTAAAATAAACTACATATGTATGTATTTATGTATATGTTTGTATAGATAGATGCATATAAATATAGATATAATTATATAATTATTTAATGTGTGAGAGGATAATTGTTGAAATGTGATAATATTCTCCTTTTATGAAATACAAATTCTCATGAGTATCTATTATGATTTTAGAAAATTTTCCAGTGTATATCAGTCTAATTTGTTCAACTCATGACTTTTATACATATAATTATTTTATATACACTGTCTTATCTTGAACAATAGTTCTAGAAATCTAGTTTATTTTATGATATATTAATGAAACAGAAATGTATGCTAAGTATTTTTAATTAAATTAAAACTTTTAAAAATACAGAAAATGTATGGGAGAGAATATTAATACTCTTTAAAATAACAACAAATGATATCTGATTTTATTTTCATCCAGAATTTTTCTACATATATATTTTTTATTTTCAAATGTTTGTATCATGTCATATATTCACATTTATATAAACTACTTTCCTTTTTCCACATAATGTTTGACTGAACATTTTTGTATGTTATTCTAAAACTCATTGATTTATCTGTTTTATTGTTCCTATCATTTAGATAAAATTGTCACTTTAATTATTGTAAATAATTTTATGTTAGGAGTACTTTTGTCTCTTTACTATCTCTTTTGTATAGGCTTTGCAATATCTTATATTGATTTAGTCTTTAATAATTTAATTGTTAAATGCTATATTCTGGTTTGTAGTTGGTGCTTTTTGGTTATGAGCCAAGCAGCCTACTCATATTAATCAATGTACAGGCAATTTTCTGTGGTAATGCAGTCACAGTGCAAAGGAAGGAAAACTTTGGATGGTAAGAAGAACTGTAATTTGCCAGAGCTTGCATAATTACAGCTGTGGGAGGCCTGGAATCTAAATACCTCGTGAGTCCTCCAAGCAGGAACTCATAGATTTTGCATTTAATGCTGGATTAACCTGACCCAGCAGCTTACTGGGTCTGTTCCTTTCTGTGGTCAACTTCAGCAATTCAGAATATTTCATCTACAAGCAACAGAAAACTCTTCTAAAGGTTCCTTAAATTACAAAAACTTCCATTTATTTCATATAACTGGATATTTGACATAATTGGTTTTAGGCTACTACCCCTAGTATGCCAGAGGACTTAGATAGGAATAGTCCACTATTTGAGCAGGGAAAGGGGTGCTAATTGTTAGCATTATTTAGAATTGCCAGTATAGGATGATGATAATAATAAATGGGTTGTTAATGTATTTATTTCATTATTCTAAATTCTGTATATATAGTGCACCCCATTGTTTTCTATGTCTAGGGTAGATTGCTCCCACTTTTCTGCACTTTGGGTAGTGGTTCATCATTATTAATGATCTATGAAGGCTTCTCTGAATTGTGTTGACCTTTCCTCACAGTTGCATCTTTAGGCATTCAATCTCAAAACATTATATGATAACATCTAAAATTGAAGGAGAAGATATAATTCCACTTTAATTTATCAAGGAGAAAATCTATTCCAGATGCAGTCCATCAGTTTCTCTTACTTGATATAGGACAGAACTTGGTCTCTTGCCCGTTCCAATCACTGGCAAAAGGAAATGAAATTCCCATGGCAAATTTAGAGAGTGCAGATAAATTATTAATAGTAGATTGGGGAAAGGGTGGTGGACAGAGGGATTTATAGTCCAAATAGGTAGCACTTACTGATTTCTGTGGCAGAATTCAAGTAACCAATGCAATTTCACTCTGAATTGGTAAGAAATGCATAGAATAAGTTCTTATGAGCTGATATAAATAAGTTCTAACAAACCACTGGACTTAGGACAGTTATAATTTAATTTTTATGACTAATTACTACACAAATGAAATCATGGTTTATTAGTCAAAAAAAATCAAAAAGAAGAAAGGAAGGAAGGAAGGAAGAAGGGAAGAAAGAAAGAAAAGAAGGAAGAAATGGTTATTCAGTAGACATCCAAGCATGTTTGTCCAAAATGCTGAGTGGCTCCATTGCTCATTCCTGTGCCTTCATATACATCCATTGCCTTACTTTAGCCAGGGCTCCAGTGATTCTTGTAGCATCATAATTTTTAGCATCTGTTCCCACAGATGATAGCTTCTTCTCTCAGCATTTTCCAGTCAAATAAATGAGAAAGAAACTAACTAACCCTGTGTATCTTGTTAGTATCAAACTAGAAGTGCTGGGTTGAAGATCACAGGCCAATCGATAGATGGGTCACTTTTTTTTCAAACTGCTAATCGTGGTTCATATAGCTATGATGAGGGCTGTCAAAATCTGGCAGCTTGTGTGCAGGGCAGATTTTTCTTAGAAAAAGCTTTATGTTTTTTCTAATGGTGAATGACTTCTCTGATATGCCTTTAGGATGATCTTTTATAGAGAAATGCTGTTTTACTCATGCTCTGATCCATATTATTGTGAGGTAGATTTACCAACAATATAGTACATAGATTTGAATTGTGAATTACCGATGAAAAATTATGGTTATGAAATTTTTGTATACATTTCTCCTTTTCCTTGGGCATTTTTTTCAGCAGACAATAATAATGTTTGATTCTTTTTATCTTTTTATATGAAAAAAGAATCAGAATCCTGAAAAGATACCCATTTTCTCCTGGGTCAGTTTTAAAAGTTTGTGGATCTCCACATTAAAATATGAATCAAAATTAAAATCTAAAAACCATTGAAAGGCTTATTGGATTTCAGAATATTATTTTATTGTCATTAGCACAGGTGGAAATCACAAGTGGTAAAAAGTTTGCTTCTGGTCATGTTTTAGAGTGATCAGATGGTCCAATATTGACTATCGCTCTTGAAATAAGGGTATCTATAATGCCAAATGTCTTTAGTTAATCTAGTGCAGTCCTAAATATAGAACTAGAATTGATTATTTTAAAATCATGTTCATACCACCACCAGATTTCTCATGATATAGAAGTCAAGGTACCTATTTTCAGAAGAGATTTTTGGGCTATTTTGTTTTCTGCTATACATAGTGAAGTCTAAACCTAAGTGCAGTTTCTTTTTGCAAACCTTAAGGAACATAGCCTTCTCATCAATTTATTATATATGTTAAGATTTTATATGTAAAAATAAAACTCAACAATGAACCAAAATATCATTTTCAAAAGCAATATGATGTTTGGCAAGTTATAGTTTTCTGAAGATGAATTATTCAAAATGGCTCTTTTCAGTTTAATGTTATTTATGGAATAGTATCAGTATCTTCTTCAAATAGAAAAAATATTCTTCCAAATGCATTTGCCCCCAACTTCTTGTCATCATTGACAACAGGATTTCCCTCCAAACCATTCACTATGCCCTTTCTTATATGAAAATGCATATAACAAACTGTCAGAAGTACTTCTCTGAAGATTCTTTGAGCACATTGGGATCTATCCTAATTATAGACAAAGGATGAGATGAGAGGAGATTTAAGAACCTCTTTCTTATCAGTCAGATATAGTGCCTGGAATTCCCAATAGTATTTATTTACATGAGAACATAAAAACATTAGTATCTCTGTTTAAATGAAAATTTAGAAGAGGAAATAATAAATGCATCTGCTTTTTGAGCTATTAAATGAATTTACTTATAGAAAGCTATGAACTTTGATAAAAGGGGGGATTGTTTGAACCATAAGAACTATTCAACAATTTCTAAGACCTGAATAAATATGTGAGTTTGTGAAGATATAGTCATGCTTTTATTCCTTTAGTCATTCATTCAATATTTTTTGCACAATTTTAAGTGCTGAGTCTGATGAACAGCATGGGAGATTGACAAATGGGTAAAAAGTTTGTACAAGAGATAATTTGTAAGTAAGTTGTGGCAATGGGAATTGTTGAACATATAGAACCCATGATGAATGGAGGTAGCCACTGATAATGTTTTAGAAGTTTCTGAAACAAAGATTGTCCACTTATTGATTAGAATTAGCACTTCTGTGTCTTTATTGTAAAAAGTGTTCCTTGAATAACATCTTACTGACTTGATAAGTATATAGTGATAGTATCAAAGGGTACTTGAAAATCTCCTTAGTTCTGTATCCTCAATTTAACTTAAAAATGTCAAGTTTATCTTACATCCTCTGTTACCATTCTGGTTCAAGCTAATATATTTTACCTGAATACAGTCTTCCTAATTGTGCCTCCTGCTTCTTTTCTTGAAGACTCTTAATAGGTATTTGCTAAATGAATACTAGTATTTATTCCCCTTTTTAATTCCATGTCAACCTTAATTTTTCATGGTTTATATCTTATGCTTTTATCAAACATGTTAAGCATTGGCATTAATATTTTGAAAAACCTTTAAATAATGAAAAATAACTTTCAGCACTAATCATCAAAATGTTCTAAGACACTTACATAGTAACAGAAAGATGATTCTCTGACACTGTCATCAAAAATGCACTAACAAAGGCCTCTTTGTTCATGACATGTTAGTAAATATGATCCTTGTCTTCTGTAAAGTTGCAATCTAGATGATTTGACAAAGGAACATTAAAATAAATATATTTTCAATATCTTTCATACATTTATACTAAATAAACACATTATAATGTTAATAAAATCAAAATCTTAGATTAATTTTATACTAAGTACTATTAAATCTCAGTATGACATTTATGGAATAGGAGTTGGAATTAAAACATGACCAATATAGTATATTTCTATGCAAAGATTAATCATGTTACCAAGCACATGTACATTATTTTTCAACCCATATATGAGTGAAAGTTTTGATAGATTGAAGGCAATATAGATATATTATTTTAAACGTAAGATTTTAATTATATCCTGCTACAATGAATTTTGATAAAAGGAAATTGAGTATTTACAATGTACAAAACAGTGTTCTAAAAATGAAAGAGGGTATAGAGAAGGAAAAGGAAATTTTCTTTCAGAGAATTTGCATTCTAGTGTACACAGATGGGATTCCAAAAGAAATACAAAAGTCATAGAAACAAATCCTATGCAATTCATGTTGCTGCAGTATCAAAGTATGAGGGAAGTGTTTTTAAAGGAAAAGCTATTTAATTGAATTATTAAATTGAATCTTGAAAACATTTGAAAAGCATCCCATAAAGAGAGAAAAAAAAATATTTGAAAGGGCCTGGTAGATTTGTGGAACACCAAGTTGGACATTATAACAAAAGCATAGATTATATCTGGATATTTAGTGCTCTGAACTTTTGTAGGAATTATAAGCCATCTAAAATTTTAAATGGTAGCATCATAGAGTACATTAGGTTTTAGAATACTAAACTCCAGGTGCCATAAATCTTTATTGTGGAAGTAAGTGATATAATATTAATGTGGCTCTTAGAAGTAAAATAAAGCCATTTAATATAAAACAGATGTTCCCTTGCTTCCTCCATTCTACTTCCCCCCCCAAAAAAATTAATGTACATGAATGATACATCAAAATGTAGTAATACAAAGGGAAGGCCTGTCTGATAATGGAATCCTAGCTCACGTTAAATAACCCAGGTATGTCAGTCAACTTTTCACCATTATGACAAAGTGCATAAGAAAATCAGTTTAAAGGAAAGATTTAGTCTGGATCACAGTTTTGGAAGTTTCAGTCCATTTTCAGTTGGCTCCATTGTTTATGGGCCTGTAGTGAGACAATACAGCATGATAGAAGGGCATGGTGGAGCAAAGTTGCTCACTTCAAAGTGGCCAGGAAGTAGAAAGTGATAAAAAGAAGCTGAGGACAAAAGATAGTCCCCAATGGCAAACCCCCAAGGAATAACTCCTTGAATTAGATTCCATCTCCTATAGTTTCCACTGCCTCCCAATAGTCCATTCAGTTTTGAATCCATCAATGAATTAATCCATTGATGAAGTCAGAGCCCTCATAATTCATTCAATTTCCCAAAGTGAACCTTTCAGCACTGCTGCACTGGGACCAAGCCTTCAGCACATGAGCCTTTAAGGGACATTCTAGATCTAAACTATAAAACCAGCTTTCCCTTTCAATCCACCATAAAAAGAAGCTCTTTCTTATCAGAATGATTTGCAGCAAGTGTCTTTTATGGCATTATCTTTAAAAAATAAATAAAAAAACTCTTCTTATCATAGTTATAAGGTTTTATCCCTGCATCCTCTGCAATTATTTTTTCATATGATGGTATGAAAATACTGCACAGAAATTGTGCACACAGCTTTACATAAGTCATAGTTAAGACAAGGAGAAAGTGTGCACTTAAAAATGATTGAATAAGCTCCCCCAAGTAATCCATTATTCCTCTATTAGTAATTACATTTTGAATTACTGCCTGTACTTATATGACTGAAAAGTAGTTTAGGCATGTGTACTGGAATTTATTACACATAATTCCACATATTAACATGCAAGTTCACTCAAGATGCTCTCATTTGAATGAAAAGTAGTTATTCAGCAGGACTGTTGTTTGAGTATTATGAATTAGATATGTTGAAAATCATAATTGGAAGTCTTTTTTCTTTTTCTTCATCAAATCAGTCAGATTTGAATATTTTTACTCTTACTTTAAGGAAATTTTAAGCAGTAAAAGTCTTTTATTTATTTATTTATTTTTTAGTTTTCGGTGGACACAACGTCTTTATTTTATTTTTATATGGTGCTGAGGATCAAACCCAGCATCCCGCGCATGCCAGGCAAGTGCGCTACAGCTTGAGCCACATCCCCAGCCCAGTAAAAGTCTTTATATAAAGAATGGCTCCAGAGCATGTACTATGAAAAATTTACGTATTCATGTATTTGAAAAGTGCAGCAAAAATTGCATTTTCTAAAAGGTGAAACTTATAGATGAATGGTAGTTACCAGAGGCTGGAGGATCCAGAGGTTTGGGTAGATGGCTGAAGGATACAATATTTCAGTTAAACAGGTGGAATAAGTTCAAAGAGCCCTGTTATACAACACTGGTGACTATTGTTAACCTCAATATATTGTATATGTATGGAATTTGCTGAGAAAATAGATTTTAAGTGTTATTCCACACACACACACAAATAAGTGTGTGAGGTAATATATATTGATGTTTGACTTCATCATTCACAATATATGCATATTTCAAAATATCATGTTGTATATCTAAATATATTCAAATCTGTCAATAAAAATAAATAACCAAGCAATAAATAAAAATTATTACTTGCCCATAAAGTACATATTAGTTTTACAAAATTTCACCACTAGAATAATACATAAATTAGACATGAAGATAGTGGATTTGGGAGCAGGTCTTGGTGATGCACACCTGTAATCTCACCTACTCAGGAGGCTGATGCAGGACATCTCTGACTCTCTAAATGTCCTTCTTCAAAATATTAGTAATTGTATCAATTATTCATTCCTGTATTCATTTGTCTAACAAATACTTGTTGAAGTCCTACAAAGTAATAGGACTATTGTAAGTTCTTAGGGACAGAACAGTCAATAAAATAGACAATTCCCAGCACTCTCAGAGCTTACTTTCTGTATGATTAGAAGAATTAAATAAAAATATGTCTTTAAAATACTTCAAATAGAGCCTAGAACATTGGTAGGTCTTTGTTAAAATTTAAACTAGGTATTATTAGGGAACACCTTCATTAACTCCACTCTAATAGTATGCTAGAGTTTATCAAAATAATTGAAGATTTATCTTGAAAACTATGATGCATAACTAAAAATGTAAAAAAAAAATTAAAATTCTGATAATGCTGATTATTAGAAAAGATACACTGAAAAAATTTTTACACTCTACTTCTGGGAATGTAAATTGTTATAATCTCTGTGATGAGTAAAACAGCAATATGTGGTACCTGGGTTATTTTGCTACAAATCCCCCTCTATGTATATTGGACAAATTTGTGCATATACTCATAAAAATTTGAACAGGCATAATCATTATGGAATTTTTTTCATCAATATCAGAATGAATAAATGGCAACAAACATAGTCATTAGGACAAATCAATGTCTTTCACACATTAAAAGGACAGATTCTAGAAAGAAATGTCAAATGGATGAGCGAATTGTAGAGTGATGTAGACAATAGGACGCCATAAATGCCATGCATATCAAAAATGTAACAGTAACTCTGGATACATAGGAGGTAGATGACAATGAGAAAGACTATGTATGGGACCTTCTCTGTAAAGCTTTAAAATTTGTATCACAGTGGAAAAGAATTAGCATATGTTATTATTGAGGCTGATGGATTATCTTGTATGTTGTGTTATATTCTAATCTCTTCTTAAATCTTTATATTAAACCAAGTTATAGTGCTTAGAAATAAATGTCAGTGTACAAAGTTAAGTGGTATGTATGACTGTGTACCTTGGGGAACAGAGAGATCACCCCATACCCACCCTTATAAGTACCTGAAACTCACTGAAGAGTTGTGATCACCTGATATTCTTGGACTCAACTGCCTATGTCCATAATGAGTTTAAGAAAATGCTTTGTGAAGGTGAAAATTGTCTAAACCTTTATCACTCAAGTCATACACTAGTGGAATACTATTTTGTGAAGATTTAATGTCATCTGTCACCTTTGTTTTGTGGGTGAGGGTGAGGAAAGGACGGTTAGATTTTTTTAAACTATTTTTATTCTGAAATATTTCAAGAACCAATAAAAGATTTGAGTTTGTAAAATAATAAACAATGCAGTCATACCATGAAACTTCACTAAATCTTAACTTTTCTCACACTTGCTATTACATGTATAATTGATGTCCCTCTAAACTTTCCCAGGATTTTCCCTTTCCTAAGGATTTTGATTAAAGCCCTTGAAGCCTCCTGATAAGCAAATCTGCATGAAGACATTTTTCTTCTATTGGATTAGGAGATATAGGGCATCAAAATCATCAGAATCTCCCTCAGGCAATAGAATAGTCTCACTTCGGTTATATGAAAACTCACAGCTAAAGTTGAAAAGTTTCTCAAAGGAACATGACAACAAGATTTAAATTATATTCTTTGGTACTTACTTCAGAGGAGTCTTGATCATAAGTAATGAGGGAATAAATGTCCTTGAAGAAAGCATCCAATTAACACTTTAATATTGCCATGTTGATCGTTTATTATGTCCATAAACAAACACTTATTGAGCAGTCACTTTCTAGAGTGAAATGCAATGATAATTGTGATGATAAATAAATGCAATGATAAATGTAATGTTAAGTGAGGCCGAGGGGAGTTACTCACAAAGGATCTGTAGTCTAATGAGGAAAACAAGTCCTCACCTGGCAATTATAGTGTGCTAAAATAGGTTATGTTGGAAAGGTACCATGGGCTATCTTTTTACCAACAGAGTAATTGTACTGTAGTCATTCTTTGAAATCTCATACTTTTGAATTGCTACTTGAATTTGTGACCACCATTTCACATGTTGGCATTTATAGGAATTTATATCACAATTCAAATAAGGTGCAAACCATAATTTATGTCTATTTAATGTTGTTTAATTCATATATATAATAATTCTTTATTTATACTAATAATTTTCAATATGGTAGTCTATAACAGTGTTTTATAACGTGAAATTTGCAAGAATTTACAAATAAGTTAATACCTTTCATTCATTTAATAATTTTCAAGTGCTTTTTGTCCTCTCAGATTTTCTTATGTAGAATGAGTTGCTTTGAGATGTTCAAGTTTTCATAATGTATGTGTAGTAACTGTCATATGGCAGTTGTGGAATATGGCTATCAAAATTCTGAACCAAAAATTGATATACTTGATACCTCCAAAAATCTAGCAATTCATTGTTTTATATTGATTTTCAAATATTCAATGACATTCAAACCCACTGGCACACAACTCCCCACAAGCTTTTCTGGTTTAATCAACTTCAGAGAATTTTAGGCTCAAATGAAATTTAGTTTACTGGATGTAGTTCAAATACGATATGTGAAAAATGGTTATAAGAGGTTAAAAATATGTGCTTTTTATATATCAAATTATTAAATATAGAAATATTAAATTTCAATGCTATCAGTTGATATCTACTTACAAATTTGCATTTGCCATCTTGATGGTGATTTATATGCTTAATTTCTTCATAATAAATTGCATATAAATATAGTTCATCTGTCTATATGGGAGATATTGTAAGGCAGAAATAATTTTGTGGCTTAAGTCTCTTCTTACACTGGTTGTAAATATAATTATTTAAAATTATATAATCACTTTTTTGGTCATTTAATTTAATCTAATATCAAATTGTTCTTCCTCTGAAATTACTTTTTACCTCTTTTTCTAAAATATAAAATATAAAATTGTCAAAATAGGGTGATTAGGATTCTGAGGTTTTTCCATCTGGAATATTCCTGAATAAACCAAATCTTAACTCCTAAAACCAACTTTTCATCTATTATTCATTCAACTGTTGAATCATATAATTAATAAAAGTTGAAGACTCCTCTTCCATACATCTTTAGTTATTTATTCAGATATATTTAGATAATTTTGTACAATTAAGATAAGACAAAGTAAAAATTGACCTGGATTGACTATAGTTTGGGTGGTAAAATTAGACCTTTCCTCTCCCACCAGAATTTAGCGAGATTCTGGAAGGAAATTTCAATTGACAAAAAGGGGGCAAAAAACTATTGCAAACATCAGATTAGTGAAAAAAGAAGTCAAAGAAAGAGAAGCAACTGACAGCTCTGGTTTGGACATATTATTAGGTTTAACTTCATTGTAGTGCTTTGCACAGTGTTTGGCATACTGCAAATGTGTAATAAACTTTGGTTTAATTAAGTATGTTTTACTTAAATTCTCACTTCTGTAGCAGTATCCTCCAAAAGTGATTAAGAACCAAATTTACTCGGTTTACATTTCAGAACCATCAGATATAGACTTTAAAGCAAAGCCAGAAAGTATATGTAACATAACTATACTAAACAAACTACAAAAATTGAGCAGAGGTATGCAAAGTGATTTTCTTGTTGGTAGAGTACTGTCTCCAAATCAAGGCTTATCCTAGCTGCATAATTGCACAGAATGATCATTCTGCACCTTTCACCAATGTAACAGATGAAACTAATTTCCTGTAGTGCTGCTACAGGTTTACGTGCCAAGATTTTTATTTCCTAATGCAAAATCTGATGTGTTTTAAATTTGATTTTTTAATTCACTGAACTTAAAATGTTCTGCTTAATTAGGCACTTACAAGTGAATAAAATATGAGATTTATATGACTTTCTACCATTTTGTGACATGGACCTAGATGATTGCCATGACAGTGAAAGAGAAAAATGTTTGTCTTTGGAAATATATTTAACAAAATCAAGATCCTGTACTGTTGCCACCATTTTAATATCACCAGGCTTTATACCATTGAATTGTAACAATTTTCAAATAGTAAGTAAAAATTCAGTTTATCTTCCAGAGACATGTATGTAAGAACTCTTAAGGAAGCACATTTCATTATTGTTCTGTGAAAATTCAACACTTTTTGACTCTAGAAGTACAAAGAAGGCAGTTTGGGTAGTTCTTTGCTATTTTCTTTTTTTTTAAATAAAAGAAATCAAAATTTACATTCTTTTTTATCAGAAATATTGTTTATCAAGTGAGACTAATAATAATGCATTTTGGGAAGCTAAACTTCAGTGGTAGGTACTCACTGATAATAAAATACCACATTTCTACTTATATTTTTTTTACTCAGATAGTGACACTTTATTAGAGGAAAGAATTTAAAATGCTGTTGCATCATATAAATTTTGGAACTGACCCTCAGAACAAAGAGCTATAGACATAACTTTTTGATATATAGATTTTCTACAAGGATAATCCAATTGCTATTAGACGTTTATTACCCATGTCTTCTTCTGGTTTATGATTGGTACAGTTCTAACACTCACCCTGTTCTGTTTCTGTTGAAAAATGTCACAGGTGTAAATGATATGTTAGAAGAGAATTATGGTGGAGAATTATTTTGTCTGGTTATTAGCCTGTGAGATATTTTACATGTAAAACTGAGGAATATAAAATTTTTCTATTGCTGCTTAGTTATCAGTGATAAAATGGTCTTCAGCATCCTTAATATATAATATGCTTTGTTCATTGAGTACAGAAAATAATTAATTTAAAATTTAGCCCTACGGAATGCTTTCTCTAATCATTTTATTTCCTATTCTCATCATATTCATCTCAATCTATTGGAATTCATTTCTTCTAAAACCATTTGGTCTTTTATCTAATACTTGATCATCTGATTCATTTCTGTACTCCCTCATAAGTTTGAATTCTCGCTATAACTTTTATCACATTTTCTTTTATTTTAATTATTTTTAAATAATTTTCTTACCTTTTTTTTTGAAAGTCCTGAGGGAAGGAAAACTTTATTATTTGCTGAATTGTGTCCTCCCCTCAAATTCATATATTGATGTCCTAACACTAAATACCTTAGAAAGTGACTGTATGTGGAGGTTGGGTCTTTAAAGAGATAATTAAGTTAAAATTAGGTCATTTGGATGAGACATACTCCTGTATGACTGGTGTTCTCATAAGAATAGGAAATTAAGACATAGGCATGCATACAACAAAAACCATATGAAGACATAGGGAGAAGACATATGCAAGCCACAGAGAGAGGTCTTGGGTAAAAACAAACCCTGTCAACACCTTAATCTTAGACTATCAGCCTCCAGAAATGTGAGAAAATAACTTCCTCTTGTCTAAGCCACTCAGGCTATTGTACTCTATTATGGCAGCACTAGCAAACTAGTAGTCTACATAGATACTATTAATCTATGTTCCAGACCTCATAGCACAGGACCTTCCATCCAATATTATCTCAATAAAGTTCATTAAACTGAGTCCTTCATAGTTCATTTGCTGTCAACTAAAATTATATTTCGTTTTAGTGAACTATAATGCAAAGACAATTCCATCTTTGGTCTTTATCAATAAATAAGCTGAGCTTTAATAATCCTTCTGTCCTTTGCAACATAGTTTCTTTATTGTCCTTCAAAACTGAATTTATTTTGACAATTAGTGAACTCTGCAATTCTGTAATAATTTTCTAGTTTGTCCAATGACTGACTTAATTCTTGTATGGATCATATTATAATATTTATATATTTGTTTTGTAATTATTATACTAATTATATAATGATTATGGCTTTTAATCTAATGGGCAAATACTTCATTGTCATATTTATGTAGATAATTTATTTTTAAAAATAAATTATTAGAACATTTTTGTTTTATTTTTGAACAGTACATTAACTAATGTCCATGCTAAGAAATATACTTATGGTTTCTACTAAACCACTAGATTATTCCATAAAATTTTTAAAAAAGTAAAGGTTCATATTTTAGTATTAGCATGATTTTTCAAGGTAAATATGGTGATTTAAAAAACTGTTTCCTTTAAACTTTAGTGAAAGTTTTCACTATGCAATACATAATATATAACTAGATTGCTTATCTGAATGTCTAAGTAACCAAAGGAAAATGTGAAAATTATATAGACAATAATATAAATATAAAAAAATCAAATGGTCTCTTTATCTATCATTCTATACTATATATTTGTTAGCAAATTTTCTTATATTGCTGTCATTATTACCTGAATGAAATAGTTTCTATAAATGAACTAAACAAAATGACTTCTATTCTACTATTTTTCCTCTGCAATAAAGCTTAGTTAAATTTTCCAATTACATAGACAGTTTTGTCAGTGGGTAGTGATTTGTGAGATATAAGGCATCAAAGCTTGTCATTAATTGCTACATTGATCTCTGTAGCTCCAAACCCTAATGAAATACATAACCAATAGATTTTTTCCCCTTAGTATAGACCTTTTAAATTAATGTCCCTTTGATCAAACTGAGTTCAAGTTTCTATCTTGACAGAATTGTATCTATATTTGCTAATTTCAAATATATACCGATATCAACTTTCTTAAAATTCCTTAATATGATTCTTGTTAATAAAGTTTTAATTCTTTTCTAAATAGAACATAATATTGGATTATGACTGCAAAGTGTTGGGATGGATAAAGAGCTAGGTGAGGAATAATTTTATCTTCCTGATCCATAGCAGTTTATGTGTATGACATGTTACAATAGTCAGTGTATTAAAATATTAATCTACTAGTAAGTAGACACATTTAACTGGCTGCTGATAGGGTACAGTAGGGCAAATATTTGTTATAGATTGATGGGCTAAAAATGAATCATAGAACCATGAGTACTATTCACTTCCTCTCCTCTGCTTTTGCTATTTACCATAGAGTATGAAAGAAATATCCCATATCTTGCAAAAGAAATCATGGTTTATCATGTGCTTTTTTTGACTTACCAACCACGAGGACTTAGGAAAATTTCCTAACATCCTTTGATTCCCTATTCTCTAAAATGGTAATAATAATTTCGTCTGACAGGATGACTTTTGAAGCTTAATAGACAATGTGTGCAGAAGTGTATAACAGAGCAACTATGGTATAGGATCCTCTCAACAACATTAGTTGCCTCTAAATCAAAATTATTTGAAAATGGGTGTTTTGAGCCTTCCTTCACTCTGTAAAAAGGAGTCATTACATTTCCTTTTGTCTCTCTAAACCTTTCAGTCTCTCAACAAATTCCTCTTCTTCTCTTTTTCTTGGTTCCAAGAGTCTAAGAAAGAGTTTGGGGAGGTGGTACTCTAGATGGCTTGTTATCCAGTGTCTCTCTTCTTTGTTAATGTAAACATAGTTAATATTTTTAGTACAAACAGAAGAATGATGAACCCAAAATTTTATAAGGGAGATTCATCATATTAGAAATTTGAGTTTGTTTTCACTATCATAAGAATGTGAAACAGTATCTAATGCTTGGCAGTGCCACTTGACAGTATCTGCTACATGCTACGTTACTCATCAATTGGCTAATGAAAGGTAGTTTTATTTTTCATCATTTAAAAAATTCTAGTTTTATATAATATTTAGAGATTCCATTGGGCAGCAAATTGTATCACCAGGTCTCTGTAGAATGACTGTTAGATTAATAATAGTGTAGTATTGGTAGCCAAATCCCTAGAAAAATATTACTGTGCCATATAGAGTTGAAAATTTAAAAACTTATGACTTTCAAAGAAGTCAAACAAAGAGTGAAGGAACTCTTGGAATTAACTCTCGGAACACATTTGTTGTGGAGAGCAGATGCATATAGGTTTAGGGAGATTTCAACAGCTCTGTGGATTTCAAAGACTATTACAGATATTGTCATTACATTGCCTTGTTGCAAACCATTCATCTCTTTGGTCTGTCTTTCAATGTGGTTTTGCAAAAGAAATGCAACTGACATTATAAAGTTACTGCATACATTATAGCATACTGAATTATTATTAATTGAAGGAGAAAACATGCTTTGGTTAGAACATTAGTTTTCTGCTTTATAATTGTCATCATTGATCTTTTAATTGTTCCACATGAATATTTTGTTTCTTTGCCTCATTACTGTTTCTTTGTTCTTTGTAAATTTGATCTAGCAATTAGTAATATTCTCACTACATCTCCCTAGATACGATCTGTGCTTTTCAGTTCAATTTGGTTATGTTCACAGTAGTTTTTAGTTCCTTTTTCAATGCAAGTCATAAAACCCTCTTTTCATGTCAAAGAAGAACAAGGAAGGGATAAGCCCAACTGCTTAGGACAGATGGTGAGAAATCAGATGACTGAGAAAAGAATTCACAGAACCATTCAATTCCTATTTTGCTTCTGCCTTTTCTATCAAGAAGAATGTCTCTAAACAAGATGGGGTAAAACAACTATGGTTAAAGGGACCAAAGCCCAATTGGTGGTACACTAAAAGTACCTGGCTGCTTTTAAATTACTCCAAGCCTCTAGGCTAGACAAATCACATCCCAGAATTCTGAGGGAACTGGCAGATGTTGATGTAGAACTACTTTCAGTTATTTTTACAGAGCCATAGGGAATAAAAATTGTGCTGGAAAACTATAGGGAAAATTTTCCAGTTTTCAAAAAAAGTAAAATGTAACTGGTTACTGTCATCAATTACTGAACCTCAGCAAACTTCCAGAATAGAAGTTTAAACAAAGTATGAACACATAAAACAAAAATAGTGTGTTGAATTTTCTAGGAGTCAAGCTGCCTTCAGTAATGGTATTTTCTTTTCTGTTCATCTTACTAAATTAAGAGATGAAGGGAATTATATAGAAAAGTATGGTGTGTAAAGATTTACAAAATTTATAATTAGTATAGCCATGATTTTCTTTTGGGAAATGTAGAAAATGGGAGTCTACAGTTTCATAGTAGTACTGATTAACAAATCAATTCCTGTTTAGGGAAACAATGATAATACAGGTGAAACAACTAGTGAACCATTAAAAGACAAATATATTGTAGTGGTTACAATATATAT
>NW_025999862.1:6177670-6186496 GCF_001458135.2 Marmota marmota marmota
ATATATATATAATATTATATTTATTTTTTAGTTCTCGGCGGACACAACATCTTTGTTTGTATGTGGTGCTGAGGATTGAAACCAGGCCGCATGTATGCCAGGCGAGCGCACTACCACTTGAGCCACATCCCCAGCCCCCTAGTGGTTACAATATTAACAAAGAGACCATAAGAGCCATCTCTGATGGGTTAAATGGAGACCATTTGGAAAAAAAAATTAAAATGGGTCTTGATGGATTTAAGTCATTCTTAAGACTAAAATGAAAATGAAGGAAATGGACAGTCACAGCAAAGATAATGGCATCATGCCTCTCATGTACTTATTAAATACTTCCTCCCAATATGTGTGTTTGTCTTTTATTTTAGGAGGTTAATAAAATTAGGATCTCTTTCCTTTTAGACTTTTTGGTTACAATATTTATATATAATTAATTGTCTATAGTTCTAATACCATGTATTAATCAGCTCTTACCCATACTGTTCTCTGTCCTTTATCTAAAGGTAGGAATTAGTAGTTGTCCAAAAGTACCAGACCTGCTACTATGATGGTTAAGGATAAAAAGGAAGGATTATCTATAGCCCTTTGTAGTTCACACAGGCTGCCAGTCTAATAAAGGGAAAATTTTTTTCTAATCCCTTAATTACTTGTTATAGAATTAGCCTGCCGTTTGAGACCTTATTTAATGTCTTTTGTCTCTTTAGGAACAAGAGCAAGTTTTACATCAGTCCATTTAGGGATGCCCATATAGCAAAAGAGCAAATGGAAAGGATTCCTAAATAAAATAGATTTCATGTCAGAGATCAGAAGATGGTACATAGCTCCCATGAGTATATATATAACTTTATTTTAGAGCAGTTTAATTTTTAAAAGTTAAAGGTCTTATACTCAATTCTATATGCTCCCTTGGATATAAATACATTTTTAAGTAGAAGTTTTCTCCTTAAAAAGAAGCCTTCTCCCAACTTATCTGGAGAAATTTTATAAACTATTACAAATAGACTATATAGTTGAAGAACAAGAAAGGAAAACCTTTAATTCTTGAATTTACCACAAGACCTTATTACATATCTTTATATGATCCTTACCAAATACTCATAGAATGATGAAATGGGTGAAGCTATTATGGGGCTACGAGTATAGTGTTCAATTTAGTATTCTAATTAAAATAGGAATTAAGTAGCTATCTCTGGCAGTAGTGGTATACTTTTGTGGAGGGCCAAGGGGTACAGAGGACATGGATTCAAAGAACTCTCTATATAAAATAGATAAAACTAGAACAGCTATAGATGAGTCTCTAGGGGTCTAAGGTCCTGCCACCACTCCTTAATGACATCCTTTCTTTGTTATGTATGTCCCTGCTTGAGAGCTGCAAAAGCTATGAAGAATTTAAAAATATCAGCAACATAAGATTTGGGAAATCATATCAAACAGCACAAGCTGGAATTTGTAGCAAACAATGAAACATGTCTGCAGCTTTAAAGGAAAAGTTTCACTGTCATTGTATTTTGTGTTTGTTATTCATTCCAAGCCAACAAAGGGTGTCCGTGTGTGGTAGTTGCTCATAAATCCACATTAATAGAGTGAGCTGTGTTTTTTCATATGGAGGCCAGGAAAAGAAAACATAGGAACTACACATGTGCTCTGCTAGAAATGCTATTTTACTTATATTTAATGTCCTCTGGCCATTATGCTTGAATTCACATGAGCAGAGAAATTCAATTTGAGAGAACTGACCTTTGAGAACTTCCCTAATGACACCACAGATATATTCCAAAGACCTCCTGTTTTCTCAGTAGTAAACCACTTATCTATGGTATATGAATTTATATGAATTCTTCATTATTAGGTTTACACTTTTAGGTTATATGTGATCACAGAAAAATAAACCTATGTATTGATTATGCTCTATTGAAATAATTTTACTTTTATGTGTTGAAAAACTATCTTCTTTGGGTTCAAAAGATTTAAGCATTCCAAGTAAGTGAAAAATGTATTGTATCCTCTTGTTGTGTTTATTTTTAAAGAATGCTCACATATTTCTCATGAAATTTAATCTTAAAAACTTGAAATACATATTAAATAAGCATGATGTACTTTCTGTGCAAAAAATATTATGAGGAAGTACAATATGACTCATATTCTAATAGGGAAAATAACATAAATCCAAAAGTATTACATATAAAATTAATAATTTAATTGGTAAATATTTTAGAAGGCATGTTTGTCTCCAAAGTCAGAAAAGAGATCTCACAGAATAAAACACACACACACACACACACAAACACACAAATAGTCCAGAATTGGATTATATATATTTACCAATATTAATATGGTAAACAATATGATTAGCCATTTTTCTAATCCCACTTGACAGCAATCATCACAATTAGTTTTCTTTTTGCTTTCAGTGAAATGCCTTCACTAAGGTTGTTTACTCAAATATTAGAAACCAGCATTCCTTATACCCACAGAATGTTGTGGGTATGAAATTTTAAATAAAAGACCTTTATCCATGTTTTCCAAACTTTTGGGCCAGGTTGGATTCGTATCTGACTTCCATAATCTCTAACTTTAGAATCCTATAATTTCCAGTATTAAACAAGAATCTCACAGGTTCAGAGGCTCTGGCTCCTTCTTGAAATATCTAGTCACCTATGTTAATGAACCATAGCACAACACACTTGTCCTTAACTTCCATAAGTTAAATAAGTGCACATAAAACATCATGATAGAGAAAAGTCGGGGAGAAGGCTTCCTGTAGGAAGTCTCATTTTAGTGTATGTTCTCTGGCTTTCTCTCACTTTCTTTCTCCTTTTGTGGGTATATGTGTGTATACAATTTTAGGGAGTATAGAGAGGAAGAAATAGTGATTATTTTCACTCTATACTTTTACTACTTTTCTTTCCTTAATAATTTCTTCTTCAATTACATCTATTTACATTAGTCAAAACCCAGAAATTCAAAGAATACCTGAGTTAATTTCCTTTCAGAGAGTTCTTA
This sequence comes from Marmota marmota marmota, assembly GCF_001458135.2. Classification (NCBI taxonomy): domain Eukaryota; kingdom Metazoa; phylum Chordata; class Mammalia; order Rodentia; family Sciuridae; genus Marmota; species Marmota marmota. The sequence goes on from NW_025999862.1 coordinate 6,180,671, forward strand.
ACATATTTTCTTCCAAAGAATATTTTGAAAAATAACCAAAATTCTTTGATGAGTTGTTTATGGAGTGAACTGGCATTGCCTATGTGTTGTCTCATTGATTATTTAGAAAGATAGGTTAATAGTTTCTGAGCAAAACTTTGATAACCTGACCTCTGAATTTCTTCAAACTCTTGGGTAGATTCCAGTCAATTCTGACAGGTGATATACCTTGGCTTGTCAATGCAATCTAGAGCAGACTGCATATGAAACATTCTTTGATTCAATCTGTCTATCCCTTCTGCTCCAAGATCAGATTAATTTATCCTGTATAAACCAAGATGAATTACATCTGTCTTCCCTTCACCTTTTAGCATGATCTTTGCTTAGTTCTCAATGACCTATACTCCATTATGCTCTGTCTACCTTCTATCCCTTGACATACCTAAAGAACTAATTCTGTAGATTATATACTCTGTGAGTGTTTTAAATCTCTTTTGGGTCTTCTTAATTCTGTATTTTCCCCTATCCCTTTCCAGGCTTTCCTCCCTCCCCAATTTGGCACAGTCAGTTAAAAAAAATCTCTAGCCCAGATGATGGCTCATTTGACCTCTTCCTATCTGAGTACTCATCTGCAATTTATTAGATAGCTGTTTTTAAAACTATTTTATTGTTCTAATATCTATAATAATATGAGACACTTCTGCTTAAGCAGATATTTAAGCATGAGTGATATTTAAGCATGAGTGAGCTATGCAATACTTTAGGGACAATCATTTTGTTAATCATGAATTCACACTGACATTCTAATCAGGAGACTTATTCCAACAGAGCTACTAATAACCATTTTATTATTTTATCTTTGAGCAACAATAAATACTGTAACAATTAGAAAAATAAAATAAATAGGTTCTTATGGTAAAATAAGTAGCTTGTTAATTATTATATTTAATTTGGAAATGGTCCTTCACTTGTAAAATTGTGGAATTCAAGTTCATGAATTAGCTAGTATATCATTAAGATAGCCCTTACTCATTCATAATGCCTACCAAGATTTGATTCTTAAATGATCTTGTGTCCAAGCAAGTAAGGACATTTCTAAGTTTTGTTGATAAATATAAAGGTATGGAAAAATATTCTGGAATATTATTTTATAGTCACCTTAAAGCAATTCATCATACAAAGTATAATGTAGTTACTTCAAAAGGGATCTGTGATTTGAACAAGTTATAGAAGAGCTTTTGTGATCACTAGCTATTACATGTTTGCATAATAAGTATTTAAAGAAGTGACAGAATTTGGAGGGAGACTTTTGGAAATACAGTTTTGTGTCAGAGTTATAGAATGAAGTACACGGTCTGACTATTGGTGACTGTGATAATCTACACCCATATCTCAAGAGGTGATCGTGGAGAAGGATGGTTTATGACACCTTGCTAATTACTGGTAAAATGTTTCTGGAGATCTTCATGAGGAATTTTGAGATAGTCACCAAGCTTCTTAAAGAATATTTACTAATAATTCCTTTGAGATATTTCTTAGTACAGTGTATTACTTTAGCTTCTTGTTTTCTAAGCTGAACATGCAAATGAAGGATAGTTTGAGTTTTTCAACCACAGGTGGGAGATTGAAAAAAAAATGTTTAGGTATCAGATCATCTAAGAAATTATCAAATTATCAAGCATTTTTGGATATAAAACCATATTTTTATGTATTTGTAATCATGCTACAATGAAATGCACCATTCTGTGTAATTAACACAGTAATAAAATACTTAATTGACAAATAATAAATCATGCTTATTCTAGGTGTACAGTGGAATAATTTTTATGATCATAAACATTGAGAACTGACTACCATTGTCAAATTAATTAATATATCTGGGGCTTAGGTTGTCACTCAGTGATAGAGAACTTTCCATGTATGAGGCCCTGCCTGGGTTCTTTCTCCAGCACTGAACAAAAAAAATCTGTTACTATTCATAGTTATCATTTTATATGTGTTTCTGTGGGTGTTGAAGACACTTAAAAATCTGCTCTTATCAATATATTACTAATATCGGCCCATCTCTCCCCAGTCTCTCATGGCCTTGGCAACCATCATTCTACTCTCTACTTCTGTAATTTTGGCTTTTTTAGATTCAACATATGAATTAAATTATACAATATTTGCCTTTCTGTGTCTGTCTTATTTCAGTTGGTGTAATGTTCTCCAGGCTCATTCATGATGCTATAAATGGTAGGATTCCCTTCTTTTTATTCATTCACCTGTTGATGGACACTTAGGTTGTTTCTATGTCTTGACTACTATAATTCACATATTGGTACAGATAACTCTTTGAGATACAGATTTCAATTTCTTTGGCTATATTACCCAGAAATGGGATTGCTGGATCATATGGTAGTTCTATTTAATTTTTTTTTGGGGGTGGGTGGATGGGTACCAGGGATTGAACTCAGGGGCACTCATCCAAAGAGCCACATCCCCAGCCCTATTTTGTTTTTATTTAGAGACAGGGTCTCACTGAGTTGCTTAGTGCCTTGCTTTTGCTGAGGCTGGCTTTGAACTCGAGATCTTCCTGCCTCAGCCTCCTGAGTCAGTGGAATTACAAGTATAATAGTGCCTGGCTCTATTTTATTTTTTGAGTAACTTACATACTGTTTTCCATAACAGCTATCCCAATTTATAATCCCACCAATAGTGTAAAAGGTTTTCCTTTTGTTTACACCTTTGCCAACATTTTCAACTCCTTTTAATATTATACATCCTAACATTTGGGAAGTGATATTTACATTTCTCTGATTAGTGATGTTGAGAATTTTTCATATGCCTATTGGATATTTTTTATGTCTTCTTTTGGGATATGTTTATTCAGGCATTTTGCCCATTTTTTAATGGGGTTATTTCTGTTATAGTCAGCTTTTTTTGCTGCTATGACTAAAAGACCCAACCAGAACAATTGTAGAAGAGGAAAATTTTATTAGGGGGCTCAATGTTTTCAGAGGTCTCCATCCATAGACAGTTGGCTTCATTCTTCAGGGCTAAAAGTGAAGCCAAACAACATGGCAGAAGGCTATAGCAGAGGAAGCAGGTCACATGATGATGAAAAAGCAGAGAGAAAGTGAGACTCCACTCCCAAGATACAAAATATATACCAAAAGCCAGCCCCCCAGTACCCACCTCTTCCAACCACACACTACCTACCATCAGTCACTACTCAGTTAATCCTATCAGTGGTGTTATATGACTCTTATAACCCAATAAGTTCTTCTCTAAAATGTCTTGCATTGTCTCACACATGAGCTTTTTGGGGATACTTCACATCCAAACCATAACTATTATTATTATTATTATTGAGTTCTTACATTTTTTGGATATTAACCTGTATTAGTCAGCCTTGCATCACTGTGACCAAAATATCCAATAAGAAAAACTTTTTCTGAGAAAAATATTATGTTGGCTCATGATTTTAAAGGTCTCAGTCTATGGTTATCTAAGTCCATTGCTCTGGGCCCAAGATGAGATAGAGCATCATGGCAGAAGGGCAGGTCAGAAGAAAGCTGCTTTCCTCACGGCAGCCAGAAAGCAGAGAGAGAATGTTGCCAAAATACAAAACTCAAAGGTATACCCCCAGTGACCTACTTCCTTCAGCCCCACTCTACCTACCTACAGTTACCACCCAGTTAGTCCCTTCAAATTATTAATAAGATGGATTAATCAATCTACTGATTAGGTTACAGCATTCTATATTCTTTTTACCATTGATTTTTTCTACAGGAGCTTTTGGAGGGATACCTTATATTCAATCCCTTATAAGATACATGATTTGCAAGTATTTCCTCTCGTTTGCAAGTATTTCCTCTCACTCTTTTTATTGCTTCTTTGACTATGAAGTTTTTCAGTTTGATTTATTTTTTTTTCTATTTTCACTTTGTTACATTTTCTTTGGGGATCATCAACTAGTCCAATGCCATGGAACTTTCTCTGTTTTCTTCTAATAGTTTTATAGTTTCAGGTCTAATGTTTAAGTCATTAATTCATTTTTGTTAAATAGACATTTATTTCTGTGACCAAAATACTTGACAAGAACAACTTAGAGGAAAATAGTTTATTTTGGGCTCATGGTTTCAGAGGTTAAGTCCATGGTCAGCCAATTCCATGGCTTTGGACCTGAGTGAAGCAGAACATCATGGCAAGAGGGTGTGGAGGAGGAAAGCTGTTTAGCTTATGGTAGCCAGAAAGCAGAGACAGAGATTCAACAACTGGGGACAAAATACAAACCCCAAAGGCATGCCCCCAGCGATCTACTTTCTCCAGCTACAAACTACCTGCCTACAGTTACCCCCACTACAGCAACTCTTTCAAATGATTAATCCATCAAATGGACTAATCCATTGATTACGTTATGACTTTCAAAATTTAATAATTTCACTGCTGAGTATTCTCACAAGAGAGCTTTTAGGAAGCAACTCATTTCAAACCACATTATCATTTTAATTTAATTTTTATATATGGTGTAAGATAAGGGGTAAATTTTTGTTTTGTATTTTAGAATGTTTACATTTTACTTATATTTTTCTTATTATAATTTTTCAATCATATAGAAGAAATTAATGATTCCATACAATTAATGATATGATTGCACTATATCATATCTGGACTGTTTCCACTCTGCCTAGTACACTTTCTTTTCTTTATCTCTCATCCTCCTCCCTCCAAGTACCCATCCCCTTCCTTAATAGTCTATCATCTATTTTCAGATCTTTGTTTGTTTAAGTTTCCATATATGGAAGAAAGCATGTAATGATCATATTTTTTGTTATCTGGCTAATTTTGCTTAACATAATAGCTTCCATTTTCATCCATTTCCCTGCAATTGGCATGATTCCACTTTTCATTAAAAAATCTCCATTGTATGTATAAAAAACTCCATTATTTTTCATCCATTTGTCTTCTGATGGGCACTAGAGCTAATTACACATCTTGGCCTGTGTAAGGGGCCTGATTTCACTCTTCGGCATATGTATATCCAGTTTTCTGGCTACAACTTACTGAAGAGACTATTTTTCACTCATTGTGTATTCTTTGCACTTTTGTTGAAATCGATACATCATATATAATGTTTATTTCTGAGCCTTGTTTTGGTCCAATGTCTTATATGACTTTTTATGTGTATAACTTGTCTTATTCTTGATCTTAGGAGAAAGGCTTTTAACTTTTTACTGATGAGAGTAATATTGTCTGTGGGCTTGCCATTTATAATCTTTATTGTGTTAAATTGATTCCTTCTACAACTAATGTGTTTAGTGTTTTCATCATGAAAGGATGTTGAATTTTGTCAACTTTTCTGCATCTATTGAAATGATCATATTAATGTTATAATCAAACATGTTATTTGTGTATACCAAACCATCCTTGCATTATAGGGATAAAAGATCCTACTTGATTGTGGTGATCCTTTTTGCTATTAAATTCTGTTTCCTAGCACTTTTTTTGAGGATTTTTGCAAGTGTACTTATAAGAATGTTGCCCTCTAGTTTTTTGTTTTGTTTTGTTTTGTTTTTTCCTTGTAATGTCATTATCAGATTTGGGTATGTGGACAGTATTAGACTTGCATAATGAGTTTAGAAATTTTTCTTCCTCTTCAATTTTTTTGGAAGATCTTGAGAAGGAATGGCATTCATGATTATATGAATGTTTGGCATCACTTATAAAGTCATCAGGTCCTCGGCTTTGGATATTTCTTACTGGGAAAAATTTTATTATTATCACTTCAATAAGGATTGCAGTTAATCATGTTGTTGTTATAAGCACTATATCTATATAGTGTTTTTTTTTTTTTTTTAATTT
>NW_025999862.1:6186513-6210273 GCF_001458135.2 Marmota marmota marmota
ATTATATATATATATATATATATATATATATATATATATATAGTGTCATTTTTCTAAAACTTATATATTCACTTATACTTTTTAGCTATTTTCACCTTCTTGAAACTGAAATTGCTTCCTTGAAGAATATTTGGAGCACTTGTACTTTGTTTGAATATTTTGAAGTATATATAGCAATGAAGTTTGCATTTAGGAGAGGAAAAAATTTTAATGGTATTTCAGGCTTTTCCCTTCCAAGTATAAGTTACATGAACTTTTTGACACAACTTTTTTTTTTTAAGTTTCTTGAGTTTAAGTTCCATTCACAGCATTTTTAAAATTGGTCTCTAAGGATACCAAGTGTAAGGGATTAGCTGATGGATTTGTAGCAATCACAGGGAAAAAAAAAACAGGTAAATATTAATTCATTTGAGAGTTGGGTCTCATCTTCCTAACTTTTACATATTTTAATTGACTGATATGGAGAAAAAAAGTTCTATAGTATAGAAGTGCAAATAATTTAGAATAGTTAGTCTAATTCTTAGCATTTAAATCAATTTTCATTGGCCCTATCAGCTTTCCACCTAAAAGTTGTAAGGATGGACACAGGATAATGGTTATTAGTGTTAGAATAATTTAAGGGGAAAATTAGTCCATTCTTGATCTCCAGCAGTATATAAGGAATCCATGAACCTCAGGGTTTCTCCAGGTTATAGATCAATGTCTCAAATATCCTGTAATTTACATCTTTATTTACCTCTCAATGCTGAATAGATTTGTAAGAGGTAAGACAATAAATAAGATATTTATTTTTGAGTTTGCAATTCATTGCTAAAAATAAAATAAACCCTAATTAAATGGAAGATTGCTAATCAAGGAACATTTTCATTTGATCCTTTTTTATGCAATGCAGAGCTTCAACTTGGGTCCAAAATCATATGTAATGAAAATAATGTTAAAAGTAATAACTGAGTTTGGGATGATGCTTCACTTATGTTGGATACAGATGATAAATAACTTCTTTATCTAAATCCCAATATTTTATTCTCCAAAGAGTCCAAAGGAACTTATTTTCTACAGTCTTGAGTTGAAGAAACTGATTCTTCAAAGTATCAATTAATTTGCCCAAAATATAAGTGGAGAAGAAGACTTTGCATCTGTGCTCTTCACTATCATGCTATTAATCAAGTTTCTTGAAAAAATTAAAGCTAAGTTCCAAGTCTTCCCTCAGTTATTGCTGAATGTTACTGATAGTACTATCCCTTTTGCTCAGAGAGAAGATTTTTGTTTTGCTTTGACCTCTCCTATGCTCCACATTATGGAGGCTGGCCATCATAAGAGTACTGTTCCACTGGGTTCAGCTTCCTTTGCTGTATCTATATGTTCCTTTGATGAAACAATCCCATTCTTCACTTAGATGGATCTATTCCCTCCTTCTGAATTTCCATATGACCCAAAAGGGACTGAAACACAAATTGAGTGTTTAAAGATCATCAATAATGTCAACTCAGCTGTGTTTTTATACCAATTCCACCTAAGCTCCTTACAGTGTTTTCTTCAGTTGACTGCAAAGATTAGGCCTGCACATGTTGAAGTTGTTGAGATTTCTGTATTCCTTTTTCTGGGAAAAAAAAAGGCTCAAACAAGACCATGTATGTGTATTTCCTAAAAACATATCAATAGTATATAGGTAAATGGAATTTTTATAGACATATAACAAAAGAGGAGAATCATCATAACAAAATTATTTGCATAATTTCCAAGTTTAAAACATCAGCTCAATTTCTAATTAAAAGCAGTGTGACTGATAATAAAAACTCCTCTGAGCTTTGACTGCTTCATTGTGAAGAGATGGTATCATGATTAAATGAGGCATTATTGAAAACCTTAGAAAAATGCCCTATACTTAGAAAACCTTAGATATTAGAAGTATGTGAAGTAAAAATAAAAGTAGATACACTTGATTTCCATTTTAAAAAATGAAACAATAGGGCTGGGGTTGTGGCTCAGCGGAAGAGCGCTCGCCTAGCACATATGAGGCCCAAGGTTCAATCCTCAGCACCACATAAAAATAAATAAATAAAGGTATTGTGTCCAACTACAACTAAAAAAATTGATTTTTTTTAAATGAAAGTCAACTTTTCAGTCAAAAATGTGTTTCACTATTCTTACGTTTTTCATGAAAGAAAATTAAGTGCTTATTTTTAATATATAAGGTTAAATGTGTTGTTATCTCAGTATACAGGAACTATTTGCCTCAGAGGTAAACTCAATTACCAGCCTTAAATTATAAAAAATTGTTAGCAATTTTCTATTACGACAAAACTTGCTTTCAACTGTAAAATGCCTCCTTTATCCCTTTACTCCCCATATGTGCAAAAACAAACACACATACATTTATGCCTAGTCTTGGATAACAGATAACTTCTCTTTTACTTTTTATTTCCTCATGTCTTCTTATGTGGGAATGTCAATATCTGGGTTAGGATGATGCTATAATAATAAAATAAAATGCATACATGGAAAATAAGTATTCTATCTAACATACAATGATTTTCCCAAAATATTAATTATTTTTTTAATATTCAGTGTCTGAATGCAAGCAACAAGGGAGTAAGGTTTCATTTTGTTACTCTAGACCCAATACACAAAACTACCATATGGCTTCTAATAGTTACTCAATAAAAATTTTGAATGGATGATGACTAACACATTAATATTTTATATTTTTCTAATTTTTGGTAACCTAAAGTTAATAAAATTGAAAGGAAACTTTTATGTTTTTAAAACATTCTAAAGATATCTTTAATGGCCATGCATTTTAAAAACATTAACCCTGAACTTTTATGAAAAATTGGCCTGTCTTAAAGTTATAAAACTAATATAGACATGTACATATCCACATGCAAATACATATATAAAATCTTTGTGACTTTCATTATCATTTTCTACCTTATATTTTTTCATTACATGCTTTGACAACAGTTTTTATCCATGAATTTGTTAGAAATCAGGTTTGTAATTCATGAATTAATGTCAAATTAAAGGGTTATGTTTTTGAAATACTGCTTAAGTACAGTTAGAAATAAAAAAATTCAAATTTTTGTTAACATTGGTGAATTATGTGTTGTTGGGGTGATTGAGAAATCTCTAATCAGAAAGGGTAAGTCTCTATTTCCTCAGGGCCTATTTGTGAAGGAATAAATGAATAAATAACTGAAAGAACAAATGAACAGTACTAGCAAAATCACACAGACACAGAAATCCATGATTCATTATAGGAACTAGGGACATCAAAGTTAATACTCACATAATTTTATTTCCTATTATAATTTTCTAAAAATGTACCAACTTTACATTTTAAGTAAATAAATCATAGTTAGAAACATGCTGTCTTATCTTACTACAATTATAATTCTGCTTTTAAAGTGACCAAAACTATGAGACATATAGCTTGATGAGTTATTTAAATAAAGAAAAATTGAATTTCTCTAGTTTATTTATTCAAAAAAGGAATAAATAGCTTTGGAAATGAAAACTGTCTCCAAGTAGAGATCTAGTTTTCATTTGGGATTGTTTTCAAAATCAGTTCCAGTTTTAGCCTAGCATTTTCAGACTGATATTAGATTTCAGTTCATTAACTTTACTTAGTAATTTGCATAATCTTGGCTGAGTGAAAGTTCTACACAGTGCATATGTATGTGCATGCTCATGTATACATGCATTGGTATTTTTAAAAATTCTTATCTTGTCCTGAAGGTTTTCTCTTGATGATCTCTTGATTGGTGAATGTAGAAATGGTGTCATATTGACATAACTATTTTTTAGAGAACATTAAATGCAAACTGGGCAACAAATTTAGCAATAGTACTTTAAAAATAATTTTTAAAAAATATGAAAAATGACACAGAAATAAAACACATCTAAATAGCACCATTATAATAAGCAGATCTTTCTTGATTCTTTATATTTTTAGTATAATATTTAAAGTATGGCATGAGCTTTACATAGATGTTTGATTTTATTTATTTCCAGGTATTTATCATAATAAAATAAACTTGATTTGTTCTTGAAAGAAACTATGATGATTTGTGACTAACAAATACTGGTAGAAACATTAAACAAATTCAAAATAAATAAACTAACATACAATGTTAATTGAAATATTTAATATTTAAATATGTTAAGTTTCTTAAAATTTATAGATTATTATTTAGAAATATTTTAAATTATTTTCATTTTTTTATGCATGGAAAGTGATGGAACAATTACATTTTTTTTTTCTGTGAAAATTCAGAGTTCCAAGAAACTCTTGAAGAAAAACAAGTTGAATAGATTTGCCCTAAAAGTTAGCATTAGCTCAAATATTTCAGTAATTGTGGTACTGACATAAGAATTGACAATGATATAGAATTAGATATGGATACAGATAATGAAAGAAAAAAGAAATCAGATTTATATACCTAAGTATATACAGATATTTAGTCGATAACAGAAGTTGTTCTTGCAAGATATTGGGAAGGAAGGTAGACTTTATAATAAATGATTCTGGCGATGTTTAAAATAAAAGTGAATGAAAATCTCAAATACTGCATAGAACCAATTCTGCATAGTTTAGGAATTTTAAAAAAGAAACCAATAAAGTATTAGAAAATAAAAATGCAAATGCTGTGTAATATCACTCATGTGGAAGTTAAACTTGATTTCATAAATGTAGAGAGTTCAATAGTAATTATTAGGGACTGTGAAGGACAGATGAGATAGCAGAGGCTGGTTATGGGGTATAAAAATATAGTTAGGGACAAATTGTAGTGTCAAAAGCATAATAGGGTGACAATGGTTAATAATTTATTGTATATTATACATTCCAAAATAGAAGGGGGATCCAGGTGTGGTTACACATTCCTGTAATCCCAGCGACTCCAGAGGTAGAGGCAGGAGGATCATGAGTTCAAAGCCAGCCACAGTAATTTATCGAGGTGCTAAGCAACTCAATGAGACCCTGTCTCTAATAAAATATAAAATAGGGCTAGGGATGTGGCTCAGTGGTCAAATCCCTGGTACCAAATAAATAAATAAATACAATCCAAAAAAAACAAAATAGAAGGGGGGCTTTGAATGTTCCTAACATGAAAAAATGATAAATATTTGAGATAATGGATATGATAATTGCCCAGATTTAATCATTGTAGATTATATAAGTGTATCAAAATATCAAACCATCAAAGTAGGCACAATTGTTATGTATCAATTAAGATTTTTAAAAATAGGTAAATATATTTATGGCCTTGGAGTAGCAAATAATTTACTAAATCTGACATAAGAATAAATCCCTCTCAAGAGAAGATAATTGATATATTCAACTACATTAAAATTAAGAAATTCAATTATTAAGAGATACAGGAAGAATAAAATGTTAGGTCACAAATTAGAAGTTGCTGAAGCATATTATCAACAAATTTTTGGCTATACAGAATATATAAAGAATGCCAACAGATGAATAAAAAGTATAACAAAAGAAAAAAGCCTAATAAACTTTTGAGGATGTGGTTAATCTAATTATCAAAGAATTACAAATGAAAAGTATACTAATACAATAACAAATCCTCACCAGATTCACCAAAAAAAATCCTAACATTACCTTATATTGTTTAGGATATTTAGTATTGAGAATTATCACATGGTTTTAAAATAAAATAAGCTATGTCAAAGTAATTTGAAGATACACATGCCTTACAAATCATCAACTCCAAAACAGAGTAACTCAGAACATGTGTAGAATACACATATAAGACTATTCTTAATAGTGATTTTCGTAATAATTGAGCAAGGAAAATAATTTAAATGTCTATCAACAATATAATGGGCAAATAATTTTGATTATTTATATAACAAAATACAATTAAGCAATAATATATAGCTACCTTTTTAATAGGGGAACAATATCTAGACTATACAAAGAACTCAAAAAGCCTAACACCAAAAAATAAAATAAAATAAAATAACCTAGTCAATAAATAAGCCAAAGAAAGAAACAGATACTTCTAGAAAGTAGAAACACAAATGGCCAGTAAATATATAAAAAAAATGTTCAACATCTCTAGCAATCAGAGAAGTGCAAATCAAAACTATACTAAATTTCATCTCACCCCACTCGGAATAGCAATGATCAAGAACATGAACAACAATAAATGCTGGTGAGGTTGTGAGGAATAAAACTACATTTGCAATTGTTGGTGAGACTGCAGACTAGTACAACCACCCTGGAAAGCACTGTGAAGATTCCTCAAAAAAACTAGGGTGGAACCACCATGTGACCCAGATTTCCAATCCCTTTGTATTTTCCCAAAAGAATTAAAATTGGCATACTACAATGACATAGTCACACTGATGTGTATAACAGCACAGTTTATAATAGTTGAAGTTATGAAATCCACCCAGATGCCTATCAATGGATTAATGGATTAAGAAATTGTGGAAATTGTGTGTGTGTGTGTGTGTGTGTGTGTGTGATTGTACACACACACAACAGAGTTCACTCAGCCTTAAAATAGAATGAAATTATGGCATTTGCTGGTAAATAGATGGAAATGAATAATATCATTCTAAGTAAAAGGATCCAAACTCAGAAACCAAAATGTTGAATATTTTCTCTCATATGCCAAAGCTAGAGTAAAATAAAGGAATGGGGGTTGGAGAGAATAACATAAAGAACCAATCAAATATAAAGTAATAGATCAGTGAAAGGAAATACAGTAGAAGAGAAGGAGGAGAATGGGAGAGAGGAGGGAGTATGGTAGGGAAAATGGGGAGGGAAAAGTGGGAATCATGAAATGAAATCAATTTCCTTGCATGCCTGAGTTTGTTGGGAAGAACCCAACTCTGTAAAACTATAAAAATATATACAAATAAAAAGTTAAAATATTGCTTTATATGTTTTCTTTCATATTTATGATCACTTTTCTAATAATATTTCATGGTTATGGGTTGTATTATAGAAACAAAATAACACATGTTCTCATATTACAATTACATTGAGATTCAATTATATTAACTTCTAAAATATTGCATCAGTAAATTAATTCTTGCCAAATTCAAACTAAGTTGTTTGTAATAGATTGGAAGTTAGACTAATTATAATTAAATTATAACTTAAAATGGTTCTTGTCACATTATTCTAGTATATTTTCAGATATTATTTACAAATTTATGAACTTCCTCAGATATGTTTGGTAATGTGTATATTTTCACATATTTGCAAATTTGATCCTGAAGCAACTATTTCTGAAATGTAAATCACATAAAAATGTTGTATCTATTTTTTTAGATGAGAAGACTAAACTTGACAAATCATGCCTATCATATAATTTTAAGTTATATATTGATAACAATAAGGTTATATGAACTAATATGAGCTGAAATATATTATGCTTTATTGAATTTATTTATAATATTTTACTTAATCAAATAAAGCAATATTAATAAATACATATTCTTTAAAAAACTGAATGCTAAAGTAAACATGCATTTGGGGGTTGTATGCTGTTTTTCTTCTCTGGCAAATGCAAAGAAAACTATTAATTTCCTGAGAGGTTTACTCCCTAGGCTATGCATTTCTTCTAGGATGTTTGCTTATGGAATATTTCAAAGAAGCTCATAATTAATGAAAAAAATTGCAAAAAGCAGCCTATTGTAAAAAATTATTTATTCAAATTTCCCCTCAGACATTTCTTGAAATCTGCAAAGTTTCATTTCACATTTTTTTTACATGTTATCTTAAACTTATTAAAATTGATGATGATGTTAATGGTGATATTCAGTAGTTGATAACCACTTCTGTAGGATTTCTTCATATAAAAGTAGCAACCATAAAAATTAATTTTTAATTGTTTTATACTTTTCTTATAAGAGATTTAGTTAAGTTTGGGTAGTGGTGATTTAGAGAACATTTATGCTTGTTTAATATAAAGGAATTCAAATTCAGTGTTATTAGAAGTGCTGAAATTAGATTTTGATTATCTCTGTCATATTTTAAAGAGAGACCTAATTTGAATTCAACTGGCCAATAACTGAAAAAACATTATCCTCATTTTGGCTGCATGGAGGTACAATGAGAGTTTTGAACTAGCAACATTTTTAGAATTATTTATGTAACCTCTATTCAGGGTTTGAAATAGACTTCAATTGTAAAATCCTTTGGAAAAATGTTTCTCAAACTTTATTGTGCATCAGATTTACCCAGGTTGATAAGGAAAGAGGAAACTTATTAAAACACTGATTGTTGGAACCTATGCCAGAGGTTTTGAGTTAGCAAAATCTGAAAATGGGGTTTTAGAATTTGCATTTCTAACAAGTTTCTAGATGATACTGACACTTCCTATCCAGAGCCCACATTATGAGAAGTATTTCATATGAGTCCAAATATCTTGGAGTATTTGGGCATGATAGTGAATGCCTATAATCCCAGTGACTCAGGAGACTGAGGCAGAAGGATCAACAGGTTTGAAGCCAGCCTGAGTCACTTAGGGACCCTGTCTCAAAAAATAAAAAGGAGTGGGGATATAGTTCAGTGGTGAAGCACTTCTGGGTTCAATCCCCAGAATTAATAATGAAAGCAACAACAATAAGTATAAAACAAATTTAAGAATTATATTTTTATATTCTTGATACATTAAAAAGAGAGATCCTACAAAAATTATAGCTCCAAGGTAAAGTAAATCATCAATAGCAGCAGCAGCAACAAAACATCTAGTAAATGTTTGGTAACATGAAAGTCCTGGTGTCATTTTCTATCATGGTTTCTCTTAGAATTTAAGGTAGCGTTTTGTAAATACCAATATAGAGTTTTAAAACTGTATTTTGAACATGTTTTCATGATCAAATCAAAGTAACACAGGTAATGGTAAACCTAAATTATATTAATTAGTTAAAATGAGTTCACATTACCCTCGACTTGAGATTAAATTAATTTTTTAAAAATCAAAGCACTCTCTTAAATGTGAATTTTCCCAAAGGAATGATTTTATATACTTGAATCCATTAGTTTAGAACTCTGTAATCCTTAAAAAGGCTTTCAGTAAAATAGGCACACAGTTCTCATTTTTCTTGCTTTTTTTGTGACTTAAAAAAAGAATAGATGTTCTTATATATGTGGAATCTAGATTTTTCCCTTAAAATTACTAGTTGAAATTTTAAAATGGAAATGTTATCCAAATAGTATAGCACAAATTGTCACAATTGGAAAGAGTTGAAAATTAGTTTAAAAGAGTCCACATATCTTCCTAGAGAATGCTACAACATGGTGCTAAAGCAATGACAACAGCCCCTAGGAATGGATATAAAGTCACCTGTTTTAATAACCACATAATCCACTCCTACTACCCACCCTCCACCCCAAACTTGGGAAAGTCATGTAGGAATGGAAAATCAAGTTTCAATATTTATGGGAAATTTGGATTGACTCAGAAATAATAAAGATTCAATTGCATGACACTGTTGAGATTTAATTTTATCCAAATTTCTCATGTGCTTTTGTCAAAAACCTTGTGTTATAAATTAAAAATTTTGAGACATAAGAATCTTTATTTCATGTGAAGACAAGAGAGTCTTACAGATAATACTAATTGTAAACCAGTATCTATATCTTTTCAACCATGGAAATGGAGTTATAATCAAACACATACCTGTGCAGCCATATTACATCTCATAGCCCTGTTTAAATTCAGATGTGGTTGTGTGTCTAGGTTCTAGAAAGTGGAATGCAATTAAGAGGACTAGGTATCATTTTTTCCAAGGCCTTTTATGACCAAAGGTGTGCCTTCTCCATATGTCTGTCTTCTTCCTACAGGTAAAAAACAACACAGTGGAAGATTATTAGATTGCCCTTTGGGTTGGGAAAAACAAGGGTTTAGCAGTACATCCATTCCATTAACCTTTGTATTCCCAAGTCATAGGATGGTGCCTAGTGTGTAGCAGATGCTTAGGAAATGTCATTTGTCATTACACAAGGTTAACTTTATGATGCCATACAAATCCAAAAGAAGAAAGATTAAAAAGCAATTTTTTCATTTCTACTTCTTGAATAGTCATAATGTTAACATATTCACCACTAATTTCAGAATCAATTTTTTCTTTTTTATTCTATTCGGTAAATTATGTAATTAAAGTTTTTTTTTATATATATATATATATATATATACACACACACATACATACACAGACACACACACAAACACTATATATATATATATATATATAAAAATAATAAAACATGTATACATATACCGCTTGGTTAAATGAAAAGCACACATTATAAACTGGATTGTGTGCTGCTAAGATGCATGTGTTGAAGCCCTAATTTCCAGTGTGACAATATTGAGTCTTTAGCAAAATAAATAAGGTTAAGTGAGGTGATAAGGGCATGGTGTTAATCCCATCATCTTGGCCTCAACACAAGAGGCTTCAGGGTGGCTCATTAAAAAATGAAAAGCTATTTGAAGACACAGTTAGAAGGCAGATGTCAACAAGCCTTGCACAGAGGCCTCAGGAGAAACAGAAGACAAAAATTACCAATAATTTGATATTAAACTTCTAGCCAGCAGAACTTTAAGAAAATAAGTTTCTATTGTTTAAGCCATCTACCCTCCTGTAGTTTATTACGGTAACCCTTTCAAAATAATACAATGTATTATGTAAGCATATATATTATTGTATAGAAAAGAACATGGTCCTGTTATCTGACAGAATAGGTTTGTAGAAATCTTGTCTCTACCAGTCATTACCACCTGTGCTATGACTGTGGAGAGTTACATTAAGCTAAACGAACCTCGGTTTCCTGATCTGTTAAAGGCACATAATTATCTCTACCTGGAAGCCTTTTAGAGATTCGATACTTTCTCTATCTACCACAGAATCTGGCATTTATTTTATTTTATTTTTTTCAAGTCTTCATACAAGTACTTTGTATAATGTTGTCCTTCACAATCCACTATCTTTGCTAATCCCCTGCCCCCTCCTTTTTCCTCCCACCCCTCTTCCCTATCTAGAATTCATCTATTCCTCCCATGCTCTCCCTCCCTACCCCACTATGAGTCAACCTCCTTATATCAGAGAAAACATTGGCATTTGTTTTTTTTGTATTGGCTGACTTTACTTAGCATTATTTTTTCTAATGCCATCCATTTACCTGCAAATGCCTTGGTTTTGTTCTTTTTTTTTAATGCTGAGTAAAATTCCATTGTGTATATATGCCACATTTTTTTATCCATTCATTCACTGAAGGACATCTATTTGGCTCCACAGTTTAGCTATTGTGAATTGTGCTGCTATAAACATTAATGTGGCTGTGTCCCTGGAGTATGCTGCTTTTAAGTCCTTTGGGTGTAGTCCTAGGAGAGGAATAGCTAGGTCAAATGGTGGTTCCATTCCAAGTTTTCCAAGGAATCACCACACTGCTTTCCAAATTGGCTGCACCAATTTGTAGTCCCACCAGCAATATATGAGTGTACCTTTTTCCCCACATCCTTGCTAATACTTATTGTTTTTTGTCTTCATAATAGCTGCCATTCTGACTGGAGTGAGATGATATCTTAGAGTAGTTTTGATTTGGATTTCTCTGATTGCTAGAGATGATGAACATGTTTTCATATATTTGTTGATTGATTGTATATCCTCTTCTAAGAAGTGTCTGTTCAGGTCCTTAGCCCATTTGTTGATTGAGTTATTTGTTTTTTTGGTGTTTAGTTTTTTGAATTATTTATATACCCTAGAGATTAGTGCTCTATCTGATGCATGAGGGGTAAAAATTTGCTCCCAGGACATAGGCTCTCTGTTCACCTCACAGATTGTTAGTTAGGCCCCAACTTCCTTAATAAGACTCCAATAGCTCCAGAATTAAAACCAAGAATCAATAAATGGGATGGAATTAAACTAAAAAGTTTCTTTTCAGCAAAAGAATCTGGCATTTTATAGACATGTATTAGACATGTATTTGCTGCTTCTGACTCACAAAAAATAAGACTTCTAATATTATTTCCAGTACTCTTCAGGTCATATTACACTTGTCAGGTTGCCTAATATATCTCCTTTAGTGATAAGTTTTGCCATTTAGAATCCCAATTTTTTTGGAGAGACAATATTAATATGATCAGTGAAATAACCTTACAACATTATACAACATTTTACTTTATACATTTTCTAAATTTTGCAGACTAGGGAATAAGGGATAGGACAAAAACAATGAGTGTAAACATATGCACAGTGAAGGTTGAAAAGGTGAGAAACATGAGTGGTGGGAGATGGGATTATAAAACTTTGTTTTGGAGGGCAAGGTAAAGCTGGGAGTACATATTCCTGAATATTTGAGGCATAAAACAGGACAAAGAGTAGAAAAGAATTTAAAATAATTTGTGCAGATCAAGTTGAACATCATCCATTTTATTTATATGCTTCGTGGAGTTAAGATATTAAGTATACCAAGTATAAGAGAAAAGAGGATATGTATTTTGAACATTTCCATAAATTATAACATGGCCATGAACTGGTATTTTAAAAAGTAAAAATTCTTACATTGATGAATTTTTTCAAGAGGAAGATAACTTGCTTGAAATTAAGTTATCTGTGTACACCCCCACCCCCAAAGCAAATACTGTTGCAAAGTTTTGGGCAGTTTTTACCTAAACATAGAACAGAATATAAAACTGATTACATTTGTGTGTTCTGCCAATGCCTACATTTTCCTGGAGATAATGATTGCTATTTAAAGTGTATCTTTGACTCTAAGGTATAAAATCAAGTGAACTAATGTATGTGACAGCAATTTGTAAACTATAATACACCATGTAAATTTTAGTTGCTATTTTTATATAAAATTAGAGGAAGCAAAGATGTTTTAATACCTCCTTAATGTATTTCACTGGCTTTAGATTCCATAAAAATTCAATAGAATAGTATGCAATTTATTATTTGGCCTGTGAAATATAGAAGGTCTCCTGAAAAAGTGTTCTTCTGAAATTCTAAGGTTTATATATAAACAGTGACTCAAATCCCATGTATTTTTTCATTATTTCACATGCTTTTTAAAGTTAGTACATTTTCTTACAATAAGAAGGGGTTAGGAAGTATTGTTAAAACTTTACCAGAGAAAAGAAACTAGTTTGATTCTGAGAATCTGGCTTTAGCTATGATTTCATTCCCTACCAACCTAATCTATCATTCATTACATTATTATCTTCTCTTCAGTTACAATAAGACTTTGTGTCATAATCATGAATGTTGACAAAGGTCAATATTCAATGTATTATCTCTGGGCCCTTCATGTATTATCTCTGGCCCTTCATGTTCAAAGTGGTTTTCAAGTTTTGTAATAACTAATAACCAATAACTCCTAGTACAAGCACTCAATAATTTCTATTCTTTCTTATTTGAATGTTTGAGAGTATCATTCCATGTTAATAGGAGCCAATACCCCATCAGAACTCTCAAATTAAGATATTGATTTTTTTATTCTAATCAGGAAATTTTTTAAAAAATCCTTTGACACACATGGCCTTTGCTTGCATCAATAAACAGATGTTCTAAGTTGTGTATTTCAGGGAAGCTAAGGAATTTTTCTCCACAATTAAAGCAATTTAGAAGATAAAGAACTAACATTTTTATTTGCCTAAAACTTTTTGCAAGAAAACTTCGCAGTTTTTAAAATTATTCTTAATTTATTGACCTGATCAGTAGGTTAATATTTTGATATTTAAAATTATGTCTGTGGGTTTTAAAAAAATTTAACCATTCCTAAATTTGCTCATCCCACAGACTTCCCTATCTTAGTAAAATGTAGATCTCCAGTTGCTTTAGCATAAAGAGTTATCTTTGATGCTCCTCCTTTTTTTTCATTCTCTACATTCAATTCATCAGCAAGAGCTAAAAATACTACTGTCAATATATTAAATACATCTGAAATTCTTCTTGTTTCCAAGACCTCCATGTATACCACCCGTATCTCATATCATTATTTCATTGTCCTATAATAAACCATGTAAGTATTGGACTGTTGTTTTAAAATTTTTCCCCTCGTGTAAAATTGCACTTGAAACAAAATTAATGTGTCAAATGTAATGTTTATTTTTATTCAGAAACTAAAATGAAATGCTAAAAGAAATAAAATTTAGTTTAGCTTTAACAGATGGAAAAGAATGCTTAAATAAGTGAATTGGAATAATTATAAGGGAATATGAATCTAGTCATTTAATGAGTATATTTTTAACTTCAAATCAGTGTAAAAATGATCAAGGTAAAAACTGACAATGGGATAGCCATTTGGTACCCCAAACCACATATAAAAATGAATTACAGGTAAAATCTAGATTTAGAAAAATTAAAAAAAAAATTACTATGATAACATAAGAAATAATCTTCAAAACTGCACATTTCATACAAATTTCTTAAACAGGTTATAATAAGCATAATCATATAGAAAAGGAATAATAAATTCACTTCATTTAAATTAAAAATCAATACACCAAAGAGTGAAATTAAAATTTTTGGTTTAATAAGAATTAATGAAAAATATTTGGTATATATATGTAAAATTATATGTACACATATACTTACATATATAATATTTTATTTATAATGTATATGTATATATGTACACATATACAGAACTTATCTAAGTTACATAGAGAATTCCTACAAATTAAATTTTTAAAAGGGAAGGTAATATCATTAAATAAATAGGTAAAAGACTTGAAAAGTTTTTTATAAGAGAAGATATCCAAATGATGAATAATTATTTTTAAACATACATGTCATTTTTATTAAATTATTTATTCTATTTTGTTATACTTGATGGCAGAATGCCATCATATTACACATATAGAGCACAATTTTTTGAGTCATTGATTGTACACAAAGTATTTTCATTTTGTCTTCATACATGTACTTAGGGTAATGATGTCTAACTCATTCCACCATCATTCCTACTCCCTTACCCCCTCCTTTCCCCTCCACCTTCTTTACCCTATCTAAATTTCCTCCATATCATTTGTTAACACAGTGTAATTCCTCTGTTAACTCAACAGAGTATCAAAAAAGAAAGACAAAAAATAAGCCTTGAAAATTCCAAGCGTTGCTGAGGATGAGCATGAATTACTAGAAGACTTCTCAACTGTTGGTACAACCTCTTTAGAGTAGTTTTGGCACCAGTGACTCAAGTCTGATATTACCATACATTGTGAGCCTTAGATTTCCCTGCTAGTTATACATGTGCATACTTCACAGACTTTAGATGGATACTAAAATTGATAATAACACACACACACACACACACACACACACACACACACGGGGATATAAGAAGGTTTATTTTATGTGTATCTGTATCTATATCTGTTTGAACAGAGGAGGATATGCTCTTATTCAGGTCCAAAAATACCCTGAGAGAAGGAAGGAGTGACTAGCTTGTTTTACTTTTTCTTTTTTAATACTTTTTAGTTGTTGATAGACCTTTGTTTAATTAATTTATTTATTTATATGTGGTGCTGAGAATCAAACCCAGTGCCTCACACATGCTAGGTAAGCACTTTACCACTGAGCTACAATTCCATCCCCTAGGTTGGGGATTTTGTAGTGGTTAGGAGTAGAGCTGGGATGTGGGCTATTGCTTGTACCATTTCACTTTACCACCAACACCAAAGGAGTTTGGTATCTAAACTTTCTATCTGCTTGTAGGAATGAAGATAGAAGAGTAAAAGGTAGCAGCTGGGCATGAATGTTGCCACAAATAATAAACAGAGTCAGGCTCTTTATTCTAGTATGTAACCGCCAATTGCATACATATGCTCCATAAGGTATATATAATAATGTTCACTGCAACATTATTCATCATGATTCAAAATAGGTGATGCCTAAGTGTATTTTAACTCTAGAACAGATAAATAATTCATGATGTATCAGTACCATGTAATTCTATATAGGAATAGAAATGCACAAATTGCTGGTACGTATGTTGCTATGGATAAAACTGTAAAGCTATGCAAAACAGCTCTTATAGAAAAGGGTATACTTAGATTACTTTTTATATATTGTTCAGATACAGTCAAAATTACTTTGTATTAATTGAAATAAACTAGTGATTAACCTCTTGCAGGGATAATAACAGGGAACAGGAAAGGGCTCTGGGCTAGGGTAATATATCGTTTCTTGGTCTGCATGGTGATTAAACAGAAGTGTTCACATTGTAAAAAAATAATGAAATGCGTATTTGTGATTTGTTCTCCTTATATATATATAATTATTTAATGCTCACTTTTGGAGAGAACAGTCTTAGACTTAGATATCTATATTTCTCTCTCTCTCTCTCTCTCTCTCTCTCTATATATATATATATATATATATATATATATATATATATATATCTCAGTGTCTATGAGCATACAAGTATATAAATGAGGAAAGAGATATAACTTGTGTGGTTATTTTTGTAAAGAGGCATTATATTTTAAATTATGCATTTTATGACAAGAATGCTCTAAATATAAGATGGAGTCAGGCCAAATATAGCCAAGATAACAATTGGCATTTTTTTATTACATAGAAATTTAAGAAAGTTTTATGAGAAACTAGCATATTGGTGATAGAAATTGTATAATATATTAAGAAGACTTCTCTTAGCTGAGTAGACAATCATTATACTATAATCATATTCCCATTGTGGCATTTGTCAGTCTCTGACTTTTCCAAGAAAAATAGAGGACAAATGTCAGATCTCTTTTCCTCTAAATGTAATAAAATAAATTTTTATATCTTATGCTGAATGAATAAATATCTTCATAACATATTAAATGAGATATTAATTGATGTGACTTTGAACAGCTTAAGTAAAAGTAAATAAGTAACTGCCACATTGTATTTTTTGTGTCTTGAAAGAATTACTACCATTCATAAAATTACTTACTATCAGCTACGGACTTGTATGCTGGGAGAATTAGGCTACTTCATATAAATATTTTGAAATACTTTTAATGTCTCTGGACTTTTCTAATGAGCATATCTTATACTGGAATAGATTCTGAGGCTGTATTTTAATTGTGCTATTATAAAGAAGACTTTAAAAATCTGTTTCTATATGAAATTTTTGTATAAAAATGACTCTTGCAATATATTCACATGTACTAAGAAGGGTCATTTAACTACAAATATAAACTCTAAATTAAAATGAGAATATCAGCCACAGTGCACAAATATGGTTTTAACCTTTGTTTTCTTATTCACATGTCTACTGGTACAACAGACTGTTACCTCTCTGATTTTCCTCCCCCTTCACCATATGGCTGGTCATCTGTTATATGATAAGATAATACAGAATGTTCCAGAGTCTACCAGGAGAGACATCACTGCTGTGGAATTCTCTGTCCAAATCCCAATAAACCTGGGCCAGATAACTCTTCCTGTGTAAATCACACTTTGCTATCCTCAAAAATGTGAATTCATCTGGTTTTGTTCTGTTAACTTGAATAAAGCACCCTTTCCTCTGCCAAGTTTTTTTGCCAGATACAAGCTTCTGAGATGTGGACATAGGTGGCATCTTATTCTTTCTTTAGCTTTTCGCATATGACTGAGTGATTAGTTAAAAGCCTGTAGAAGATGCTTTTAAAATACTAAACAATCTGCCCTTTTCACATAATGGACTAAATAGCAAATGCTTATTATACTTTTATATATGTCAGTGTTAAATTGAGCAAGAAACAAAATTCCAACTTATAAAAGATTTGGAATATATTCAAATTGAGCGTCTTGAGCATTTTCAGCAACCAATATATATGTATGTAAATTTTGTTTGATATTTCTTTGTTTGTTTGAGTCAGATATAAAGCAACCTCAAGTATAAACAATATACAGATAGTATAGAAAAAGAATTTTGCTTATCTAAAGAATTGAATAAATATTCAAATAATAAAAACAACCAGAATTAGAAATTTCTTCAGACTGTGCCTTTAAGAATTCACAGAATGCATACAGTGGAACAGATGTTTATACTAGATGCCACTATATAAATATGTTATTAATTAAATTGTAATAAATCCTTTTAATATATTCACCCAAATTAGTTTTAAAGAAAACAGAGGGATATCCTGTGAAATGAAAAGCCATATTGAACTTGTTGATGTGGAAATTGTTGATGTAAAAGAAAACAAAACCAAAAAAGCCTCAAATCCACATGGGAAATTAATAGAAAATCATCTTAGAAAAGGATTTTACAATATTTTCATCATGGTAAAAAGAAGCCAAAAAAATCTTAATATGCTAAAGAAGTATTAAATCTAAGAAACTGAGAAATCATAACAGCCCTAAGATATTTTAGGGCATGTCTGTTGTTGCTATGTTCTTTATGAGTCATTATAAAACCACAAAAGATATTTAGTAATACTAGAAATAAAGCACCAAGGCTTTAGAAGCATGTTAGAATTTTTATTTGTGTTAATAATTGCAAAAAGTCTTCTCTTTCAATGATGGTTTTCGAGGAACTGAAAACCATGGACAATAACTAATAAGAATTCTTTCATATTTCCAATTCTGTTCCCTCTCCAGAGGTTACTGTTTTTAACAGTTGAAAAAATTTTACCCTTTTATTATATTTGGATCCTTAAGAGTTAATATGGAAGAATAAAACTTCATTCATTCTAAGAGGGTGAAACTTAAGATGATGCCAAGCATATCTCACTCCTATCTTCCAGGGTCAGGCTTTTTGAAATTGCCTTGCCCAGTTTTTAGTTCCTCAGATATTTTTCTCTACCATGTACAAACTATTTCTTCCAGGAGAATTAATGGCATTCTAATTAACAAATGTTCAATGCATGTTTCCAATTGCCTTTTTCATTGACACCGCTGACTAACTACCTTTCTTGTTCTCTATGTCCCCTCATTCAGTATGATTCCAGGCTCTCCTGGCTTTCTTTCCACTTCTGTCTACTTCTCAGTCTCCTTCCCTGACTTACCTCTTTCTCTTTCTTGACACTATTATTTTTCAGTATTTTTTCCATTTTGTTTTCTTAGACTACTCATTCCACTTACATAATATAAATAATGTCCCAGGTTTCCAGTAAAATCCAAGTTTGTATCTGCTTTAGGAATGCTCCATTCAAATGTTCTACTCTTGGATGAAAACTGCCCATGTTTATTTCTGTGTGTAAAACCAGGTGGCTGAGAACTGCTAAAGAAACAACATTACTGGGCAGATTGTTATTACTATAAATTAATGCTTGTTATTCTCATTCAAATCTTTAACATCATCTATAAATTATATAGAGTTTTTCTGATATCTTCTAATTATAATTTCATACATTCTCTGATATTCAAACTTTCTTCTAATGCATTCCCATTCAAGTTTGGCAGATGATCTTTCCTCCCGCTTTGCAGATTAAAAACAACAAGAAACAGCAATATTGTCTCTCAAACCTACACCCAACAATTATAGTCTGGAGTTCTCCAGTCCTAGTAGAGGCATAGCTATTTCTCCTATCCAAAGCCAACCTGCAGATTATTTTGGACTTGTTTTTCTTATCAGTAATCTTGCTTCACTCATATTTATTTATTTACTTATCTATCTATCTATCTATCCATTTATTTATTTATTTATTTAGTGTATGTACTACATGCATGATTTCTTCCCAGAATATTTTTAGCATATACAACTCTCTGTTTCATTTAAGTGAAAATCCCTCTAGCTTAACTTACTTTGCTCCATTTTTCTCAGAAAAAAAGCTATATTATTCCAATTTCTGCTCCTCCTGGTCATTGTTTTTCCAATTCAATCTGGTTTCTGACTTTATTACTTTATAGATATATCTCTTCTTAAAGTTAATAACAATTTAAATATTACTAGAGGCTTTGAAATATTTCAGTGGTTAGATTATATGACCTCTCAGCATTTTATAATACAGACCTCTTTCTTTTTGGCATCCCTCTCTCCCTTAGCATCCAGGACTCTCTCACTCTTTTATCTTTCTGTGTTTCTTTGATAAGTTCACTTTCCTCATTTTGGTCTTCAGCTATACTCCAAGGTGCAGTGTTCTCTTTGATCTAAATTCTTTCACTTTCTGATTTCCATCACTATTTAAATGCAGGTTATTCATAAATTTATTTCTTCATAGACCTCTTATCTGTACCTCACACTAATGTATCCAATTGATGATACATTTACTTTTGTATTTAGTTACTTCCAACAGAGCCCGTGCAAAATCAAACCTATGATCTTTGATTTCAAAAATCATACAGTCCACCACCATCTATCTCTTCATTGCCACCTTACTTTCAAAAATATTGCCAGATTTTACTTATCCTATTTCCCAGATATCTCTCTATGGTATTTACTTCTTTTAATTTTCACTATCACCTAGTTAAAACTTTCATTACTTTTTACCTAACATCATAGTACTAGATAAGATACATCCATACTACCTACGTCCACTTTTGCCCATCTGTATTTCATTATCTGTTGTGCAGTTTTCTTTCCAAAATGCAGATTTGAATTTCTCATACACAAACCCAGTCTTACTCTTATTCTGTACTCTGTGTGTCTTCTGACTTGTATCATTTTATATTTTACTATTGTTCTTAGGATAAATAACACAAATTTGACCTAGTTTGCAGGAGTTTTCCATTACTGGTATCCTATTATATTTCCATAGTTTTCTTTTGGCAATCTTGCCATAGTTCTCTGAGTTCCAACTAAAAAAATGCCATGTTCTGCCACAAAACACTGAATTATCCTACTTTATTACCTTTGATTCTTTTGTACTCTGTTTTAAATATCTCTTACCTCAGTTCCTTCTCTCGTGCTCATCTTTTAGATCTAAAGTTTTCTATACCTTTCACATTAATTTAAAGTTTCTTGATATATGATTCGTGGTTTTCAGTAATTTTCCTTCATATTTAGTTAACAAAAATGTTTGTGTAATTATTTAATTGCTTTTGTTCCTCTGATGTGTAGGAGCCCATTAGTTTATATTACTATTTTTGTTCATCATTGTTTCACAGTGTTCAGTAGAAATGCTTATGTGAAACTATTATAAGGAAACATTACAAATATTTAAGTGTGATGAGATGTGGCATTATATGTGATTCTTCTTTTTTTTCCAGCTTTCCTGAGGTAGACTTAGCATATAAAAATTTGTGTTCTCAGTGAACAATGTGATATTTTTACACATATAGTAAATACATGAATATGTATACATGATTACCATCAAATTAATTAACATACCCATCACCTTACATGATTAGTATTGAACTATATAGTTACCATGTTGTACACTAGATGTCCAGAACTGGTTTATCCTGCCTAAATGAAATTTCTTATCCTTTGATCAGCATCTTCCCATTTTTCCCACTTTGATTCTCCTTTCAAATTAGAAATTGATTTAAATATCAAACTTTTAATAAAATTTACCTAAATTATGCTGTTGAGGAAATATTATACCCGTAAAACATGTCATCTAGTGTGTACTGTTCTCACAGAATCCTTCAAAATGATTTAGTCAGTAGGACCATCAGTTGGTATGATCTCTCTTATACTTGCTTTTTAAAATACATCCCAATTAATTTCCATTACTTTTGGCAGTTCTGACACCATAACTCTTGAATATTTCAACATATTTACTGATCATTTCACTGCTTAAAGAATTTAAGTAAATTACATAGAAAAGCTTCTTAAGGGAGTTAATAGCAAATAAGAATTTCTTGATTATACTTTAAAATTAAAATTGCTCTTCTCTCACTTTCAGTATAACAGCTGTTCCATTAGTATTTATTTATTAATATACAGTAACTAATAGTTTTTATAATTCTAGTTTCAATTACTTACTATTACACTATAGAAGATCCTACTGCTATTGGGGTATTTGGATTGAGGATGAAAAAGAAAATATGTGCACTAATAATGAATAATATTGCTATTGTTTTTGACCTCAATGGAGGTCAAAAAGTTTGCATGCAAATCAACAACTAAAATGATGCCTTCAGGTTCAAGTAACTCAATTTTGATTTTACTTATATTAGAAAATGACAAAATCCCAAACTTAGGACAGTCTAAGCTCTGACTTCATTTCTATGCTGTCCTCTTCTCTAAACCCTGTCTATGTTGGATTGTTATGCTTGAATTCAGGACCCCCAAAAGACCACCAGAGACCCAAGATCCATGTAAATAGCAAAGAGGTGTTTATTGCGAGCTAGCTCAGTCCTCCACGCGCACACACAGCAACTGGTGACGCTGAGAGGCCCTGTGCCCAGGGTTTGCAGCAGTTTTATACATTCACTGGAGAAGGCAGGGACCCCCACATATATCATAGCATCTCTTAGCAAATATCACACACCGCAGGAAAATCAAATAACAACTCTAAAACATGATTAGCACATTCACTGGCAGGAACAAGTTGGGTAAGGGTGATTGGTCAGTACAAAAGGGGTATTCATTTGAACTGATTGGTTTAAGCCAAGAGGGGTGTTTGTGCTGAACTACATGGTTTCCCAACAGGTTATCAACCACCATAAACTACTGGGAGGGTCATCTGGCATCCCAGGTATTTCCCTGTCTCATGCTGATTGGTGGCTGCTAGGGGGTTGCTATGGATCCTCACCTAGCCTGACTGAGTCAGGGACAACTGGCCCAGCAGATCTCTCCTGTTATTTGTAGATAAACAACTTAGCAGGGTGGGAATGTGCCTAGGAGTGCTCTGTGGGTCTTTCCAAGGACAAAGGCCATGTCCCTTCCTTGGACAGGCTTTGCTCTTAGGTAGAGGCTGGTTTTTCAGGATAAGTAACTTATCTAGCTATTAGCAAAATTGTGATAACAATTCTGGGTATCAAACCTACACACCAACAATATCCAGAGCTAAAAAAGAATTGTCTTATTTTGCTTCTCCTTGTAAGAGCCTGGACATGGTATGATGTCTTCTTTATAAGAACTATTGAAATGTCTGTTCTTTAATCATTGGCAAGAAAAAAGGACTGCCATTTTTTGTCTTGGACAAGTCATATTATACTTCCTGAGGCTAAGGAAGAGATATAGTTTGAAACACAAGAAATATTTGAGGATTTTATATATCTGTACAAAAATCAGTGTTGCTTAGAAAGAAGTAGACGATGTTGAATGGTCAATTAAGATGTATCTGCTACAACCAGCATTCATTCTCTTATTATTTCTTTATGGTAAACTAACTATGTGATGTTTCAATTGCTCTGATGAGGCAGGGCATGTATGCACACCAAGGAACCCAGTAAACATTACAGAGTTGAGAAAGATTTGCCCAAAAGAAGAAATCCCTTAACTGTATCATTTAAAGAAACAAAGTGTAATGCCAGATTCGTGGGATGCCAATAGACTTCCAGGAGCTGAATCCGATGCAAACACACAATAGTCTTTATTGCAAGCTAGAGCCTGGACTCACAACTATTCAGGACACAGGGGTTCTGAGGAATGTGTCCTGGCCCTTAGTTCAGTGAGGATTTACAGATTTTTGGGGGATACTCTATGCATCACAACATCACACAGCAAATCATTTCGTATTTCAGGTATCTTCCCTGTATCACTGGGATTGGTTGTTGCTATGGTTCCAATTAGGCCTCAAGCATTCTTTTGGTCTTTCCAGGAACTTGCAATGCTGAGTCAAGGACATATGGTAACAGTAATTAAGGATATCTGGCTCCACAGGCCTTTCCTGTTATTTAAAGACAAATGACTCAGCAGGATGCATAGGAAACTGTGGGTTTTCCAAGGATTAGGGTCATCTCCCC
>NW_025999862.1:6210566-6275681 GCF_001458135.2 Marmota marmota marmota
CCAATCCCACCCTTTGGACAGGCCCTGCTCTGAGTTAGAGGCTGGTTTTTTAAAAATGGAGTCACATCAGTTTCTCAGAAATATTGATGGAGACTGCTGTAGATCTGTTACTGTTGTTTACTGGTGACTAGTCTTTGCTTCCCCAATGCTGAAGTATAACACCAGAGAAGCACGCTGAGGCAAGTTTAGAGTGGAAAGTTAAAGCTTTATTAAAGGGCAGCAGAAAAGACCTCTCCCTGGAGGAAGAAGGGGACCCAAGAGGTGGAATCCTTGGAAGGGGGAGGTCTTCCCTTTTTTATAGCTAAGGTTTACTTTCAGATTTCCCTCATTCCTGTTGCATGCATTCCTGTCCCTTGTTCTGTTATGTTGCAGTGATGAAATGTAGGTGGGAAGGCCCAAAAGGTGGGGGACAGATGGGTGGAGGAGTAATCTGGGCAGGAAGGGCTTTTGGATTAGCATCTCTTTGTTTGCTGGGAGCTGCTTTATTAACATTTCTTTGGGATGGGCTCTGGACCTTTTCCTGGACTCCATTCTCAATATGGCCTTCATTCTTGATTTTACTGGATATTAGACCTGATTTACCTAACTAACTACTTATCTTTAAATCTGGCTTCAGATACATAAATGAAGATACAATAAATAGCTACAATAATGAAGAAGATGATTCTATCAAGTCTGCTATTTATTCATTCAGTGTGAAAAAATATCTACTGAATGTCTCCTGTGTGCCAGGTTAGATTCTAGTCTTAAGGTTGGAGTCCTTGCCTTTAGAGACTTACAATGCAGTAGGAGTGTTAGACCAGGATGCAAGAAAAGACCACTGACTCCAATTAAAATCAAATTAAAGCAAACTTATTATTTCGACTGGCCGGGCTGTCTCTCCCTCCCAAAACGGCGGGAACAAGACAGCAGCAGCAGCTTTCCTGCAGCCCAGCTTTATAGCCCAGAAAGTTACACAAAGGGGGTTACAGATAACAGAACTCTGATGAGCATAACTCTGATGGTAGTTTACATTTTTTGCTGGCCCCAACATCAGAATTTATGAGGACCATTAGAGCCTCAGAGAGGGTCGTTGTCTGGCCAGGGAAGGCCAATATTTATGAGGCGTCACTAAAGTTTCAGAGAGGGCTGCTCTCTGGTCAGAGAGCCAGGCATGGGTGAGTTCAAGGCACGGGCAGGCATTCCAAGCAGGTTCAGAATTTGCAGTAATTTATAGTAAAGCTGAAATTATCTTTTCATGTCTTTGTGGTGAGATTGCTCCCAATTTTAAGAAAAGATCAGGTTGGGTCTATCAGGAGAAACAATTACTCAACAAATTAATAACATAATGTTAGTTTTAAACAAATTGATAAAATAATGTCAGTTAGTGATGATTGTCATAAAGATAAAATCAGGAAAAGGGCCAAAAAATGATTGGGGTTTACCCTTTATGCCCATGCCTCTCAAACACAAATGTAAACATAAGTTACCTGAAGATATTACTAAACAGAAGATTTTGGTTCATTTGGTCTAGGATAAGATATGTGATTCCTCATCTCTAAAACATTCCTAGGTTAGACCAATGCTATCAGTTTATAAACACTGCTTTAAGTTGTGAGAATTTAAGGCCATTGTTGAACAGAGACCCAAGTGAAATGAAAGAATGTACTCTTTTAAGGACAGAAAATTCCACAAGAGAAGATTGAATACAAAGGTTCAAGAGCGAGACTGAATCTTAGACACGGTGAGAGAAGGGTAAAATATAGCAAATGAGGCCAGAGGGATCTCCAGCAGTTATCAGAATAGTCCATAGGTCATCCTAAGGATTTGGGACAGTTTTTCTTGTGATAAAATGTCCTTACTGGATGAAAGATGTATTAGTCAGAGTTCTCCAGGGACACTGAACTCTTATGGTTTGTATAGAGATGTCCCCTAAAAGTTCCTGTTCAGGTAAAAAGATTAGATTAATAAAGCTATAACCTAATTAGTCCATCATAGTTTGAATGGACTTATTCAGTGGTAACTGTAGGCAGGTGGTGTGTGCCTAGAGGAGGGTAGGTCCCTGGGGGTAAGCCTTGGAGGGATACATCTTTCTTTTGGACCCTCCCCTTTTCCCCTTTCTGCTTCCTTCCTGTCAAGATTGGAGCAGCTTTCCTCTGCTGGGCATTCTCCCATGATGTGCTTCCTTATCTTGGGCCCAGAACCACAGAGTCAATTATGTGTGGGCTGAGATTTCTGAAACTGTGAGCCCCCAAATTTTTCTTCCTCTAAGTTATTCTTGGTGGGTATTTTGTTCAGAATGATGCAAAGCTGACTGAAACAAATTGGTACCAAGAAGTAGGGTCATTGCTGTGATTAAGTTGACTATGTGATTCAGAAGCCTTTGGAAATGGATTGCAGGAGAAATTTTGAAAAGTTTAGAAATGCAAATTGGACAAGCTTTAGAATGTTGTAAGTGGAGCTTAATGGGTGATTGTGGTGGGAACTCAGATGCTGGTAGAAATGTGGAAAAGTGTTCATAAGTTTTCAAAGGGAAATGAAGACTCTATTGGGAAAAGACTAGAGGTCACTCATGTTATATTCTAGAAAAGAACTTGTCCACATTTTCCCCATTTTTCTCTGAGACTTTATGTGAGGCTAAATTTCAAACTGATGGACTAATTAATCTGGTGGAAGAAATTTCAAGGAAGCACAGTATTCATCAGTGGCATAGATATTGCTGACAGCTTTTAGCCAGATTTACTATGAGAATTAGGAACTGAAAACAGAGCTAAAAGGAATTTTAAAAACTTTCAGTTAGAGCAGAATAGTACATGAAAAGCAGGGGCCAAGGAGGTGTGCTTGTTAAAGAGATTACTAAAGAAAAGCCCCTGAAGAAATGCTGAGTACTTTGCACATAGATAATAAGAAAGATGTCTCAATGGCATCTCAGGAATTTGTGAGACTACATTCACTATAGACTCCAGGGTATAGAAGAGAAAATTTCTTTGAGAAGAGATTATAGGAGCATCCTGCTTGCACTGTACTGGGGGACCTAATTTGTTTTACGGAGCTGAGCCATGCAGGCACTCAAATGCTGCAGCAACCATGATATCAGGTACTGAGATACTGCACTAGTCTGTGGCAAACCTTAGTATCACTCATGTGGTGCTGTTTTTGCAGGGATGTAAGATGCTGAAGTTGGGGATCCTATCGACTTCCATCAAGATTTCAAAGGAAGGCCTGAGAGGCCAGGCAAATGTAGCAGAATTAAAGTCCCTGAGGCTGCCCCTGAGAGGGCCATGTGAAGAAAGGTGAAGAAAAACCTAGAATAGAGGCTCTAGGAATTAGGAGATGCCAGTAAACGTACATTATGCTGAGAAAAGTTGCTAGCTACAGGAAGAGTCAGACTAAAAGAGAGCTGATATGTGCTACAACCAACAAGTCTAAAAGGGCACAGTGGCCCTGGTCCTCTAGAGAGCACATCACATGGCCATTAGAGCTAGATGGAGTTATGGGAATTATTTGCCTGGATGGGTTTTGGTATTGCTTTGGCCTTATCCCTTCTTCTATGCCCCTATTTCTCCATTTTGGAATAGGAATGTTCACCCTATGCCACTGTATATTGAATATATGTGAATTGCTTTTGATTTTCATAGGGGGCTACAATAAGAGTTTGCCTTGAGTCTCAGAGAAGAGGGAACTTGGACTTTTATGCATGTGGATACTATTAAAAATAAGGGACTAAAAGTATTTTGTATTGTGAAATGGACATGAGCTTTTGGGGATCAGGGATAGCATGTTATGTTTTGGATATGTTCCCCTAAAGCTTCTGTTAATGAAGGAACATTCAAGGGTAAAATGGTTATTTTACAGTTTTCCTTTACTAGGCCCTTCTCCATGATGTGCCGCCTTAACTTGGGCCCAGGGTCATGGAGTTGACCATCTGTGGACTAAGATCTTTGAGACAATGAGCCCCAAATACACTTTTCCTCTTCTAGGTTGTTCTTGTTGGGTATTTTGGTCACAGCTATGAAAAGTTAATTAAAACAAGAGTTGATAGCATGTGTGCACGTACATGTATAGAAAGGGGGAGAGGATGAAGCAGGGAGAGAGAGAAAAAAATATTTTAATTAATTATAATTGGAAGTTTTTGGCTTATACAATTGTAAAAGCTGGCAATTCCAAAATAGGCAGAGCAGGCCAGCCAGCAGGCTACAAACCCAATAGAGTTGATGTTGTGGCTACAATACGAAGGTAGTCTTCTGGCAGAATTCTCTCTTACTTGGGGGTATCATTCTTAAAAGCCTCAACAGATTTGATGAGACCCACCTACATTAAGTGTATGATTTAAGGATTAATTTTATTTTAAAAAATAATTCAGGGCTGGGATTGTGGCTCAGCGGTAGAGTGCTCGCCTAGCATGGGTGGCACTGTTGTAGGGACAAACGAGGCAAGGCACCGAAGATAGCAGGAAACAGTTTTAGTTGGCTGCAGCCAGGTTCAGAGGGTACAGCCTTTGCTGTAATTAATCAATCCCCTGAACCCCGAGTTCAGGGAGTTGCAGAGTTTTATACCCAGCATGGAAGGGGAGGGGCTCAGAAGTTCACAGTCTGCAGAAGTTCACATAAAAGCAGCTTTTTCTTTCACTGTTCTGGACATGTTAACTCTTCAAGGACAACACCTGAGAAGGGGAGAGCTTCTTCTCCCCTTTCTTTCTTCCCCCTGCCAGCTTTTACCATGCAGCCCATTTGTAACTTATCTTAAAAATGTAGACATCTCTGTGAAGCCCCAGCTCAAGGCCAGAGGCCTTGTTTGCACATTTCTTCAAAGTACTATACTGGATACGTTTGTGAAAAACTAGTAAGGGGGTGTCCAGCACCTGGAGTGATGGTATCTTCTCGGCCAGTGGCCAAGTAAACAGGGTGACACGAAAATAGGAAGTTTATCTACATTGGACTCTTTTTCTGACAGTCCTAAAATCAGCCATGGTGAAGAGGGCTTTTCTGTGGAGAAAGGGGGTGCCACTTCAAGACCCCGGTTCGATCCTCAGCACCACATAAAAATAAAGGCATTGTGTTGTGTCCATCTACACCTACAAAAAAATATAAAAAAAAAAAAAATTCACATCAGGCTGAGGTTGTAGCTAAGTGGTTGAGTACTTTCCTAACATGTGTGAGGCACTGAGTTCAATCCTCAGCACCATATAAAAATGAATAAATAAAATAAAGATATTGTGTCCATCTACAACAAAAAAAAGTTTAAAAAATAGTAGTTCACATCAACATTCAGAAATGTTTAACCAAATATATAGGTACTATGACATAGCCAACTTTACACGTAAAATTAAGCTTCACAAAGAGCATGTAGATACATTATTGTTTATTGACTTTATTTAATACATTTTGGCCACATCTATAATATGGATTAAACTTGAAATTTCTAATATTATTTTCAGTTGTAAAGTCCCCTGATTATATGATATACTTATCAGATAATACCTTGGACCATATTCAGGTGGGACAAAAATCTGTTAGGAATCACTTTCATGCCTAGTGGTATTCTGTGTGTCCATTTGGTGTTTTCTGAGCCTTCAAGAGACCGTAGATCACTAGGGTACTGACGCAGACCAGGCCAGGACATACAGGATATATTTTGCCACCTGATTCTCAACCAGTGGACCGAAGCTATTAGATTTTACCATGTGAAAACAAATTTGCCAAGCATTACACATGCACAAAAGTAAACAATTTGCCCTCATACAGTAAGATTAAAGAAGCTGTTCCAATGAAGGTCTTAACCAAATTCTCACTGCAAGCTACCTTAATAGGACTTTGCAGTCTATGAAGAAGTGTGAGCAAAAGCATTGTGGAAAAAGAATGAATTGTCCAATAGTATTAAAGTGAAAAGGATGATGGAAACATAAATTAGTAAAACCATTATGGAGAACAGTATAGTAGTTCCTCAAAAAACTAAAAATAGATCTACCATCTAATATGGCTATCCCACTTGTAGGTATATATCCAGGAAAATGAAATCAGCATATCAAAGAGATCAATACACTCCCATGTGTATTGTAGCACTATTCTCAATTGTCAAAATATGAAATCAACTGAGGTTATTCATTGGTAGATAAATGGATAAAAAATATAGTATATGTACACTATGGAGAATTATTGAGGCATAAAGAGCAATGAAATCTTGTCATTTGCAGCAAAATGGATGGTATAGGAGGACTTTATGTTAAGTAAAATAAGCCATGCAAGGAAGACCATTATTACATGTTCTCTTTATATGTGAAAACTACAAAAGTTGGTCTGAATGTGTAAGAGAGTAGAGTAATGATTGCTAGAAGTTACAAAGGTCTGACGGTAGAAGATAGAAGTAGAATGAATACTAGATGTCATTATAAAGTTAGCTATAAGGAATGATTCTAGTGTTCTACAATATAGTACAGCAACAGTAGTTCACAATAACTTATATATTTGAAGAAGAACTGGAAAAGAGGTGCTTTTAGGCTGTTAACATAAATGAGAGATAAGGAAATGAAAATGTGAGTTACTTCTGCTTTGATCATTATAAATTATGTACACATTTGAAATATTAGACTGCACCCCATAAATACATACAATTATAAGTTAATTAAAAAGAAAAATATTTAATTTTTAGATAAATATACCCTGGAGGAGGAAGATTAGTTACCAAATAAAAAATGCATTCAGATTCTGTAGTGGGAAAATTCAGACCTCTTATCATAAATTTCTTAGAAATAATTTAGTTGAATATTTTTCTATTATAAAATAATACATATGTACTGGAAAACCAAAACAAAGGCTAAAATACCCCAGAGAGTTATTTAATGGAATATTGCCTAATTAGCATACTTTGCCTATCTTAAAATTTGTACTAGTATCTAAAGCAGAGATATTAGACAGGCCATTTAATAAAAAATACTATTTTTTTTCCCAAATACTGAGTGTAAAGATTGCACATGGAAGCTGAGAGGTCTTGTGCTCTAGCTATTAATTATCTATTCTTCTTCTGTCTTTAAAACATGTTTTTTCCTTATGCTGATTTATGAAAAATTAGAAGTAGCTGCTCCTTTGCTCAGACTACATAGTTTTTTTTTTTCTCTAATCATAACATCATTCCAAGTTCTGACATTAAGCTCTTTCAGAAACAAAATTGGATCTATATTTTTCCCAGGCTCAGCAAAGAAGGGAATACCTCCTTTTCCTGAATTCTCTCTCATCAATATAGAGATTTATTTATTTATTTTCAAATTATGGCACATACATGATTTTTACAACTTTCATAGGTCATTCTACCCATGAAAATTTTTTCCTATATTGCTAATTTGGGAAATAATTTTTCCTATATATTATTCTACCCATATCTCAGCCTGGAGTGTTAAATTTGGGAAGTTTTTCAATTTGAAAGAAACATTTCAACTATATCATTGGGAGGTAACATCAACACAGAACAGAAGACATAGGAATACAGAAGGCAGAAGAATTACAATAGGAAATAACAATTTAATAAAAAGAACTGCCTTGTATTCACGATTCCTCCCAGATTATCAATTCATTATTTATTTCGAACTTAAATTTCAGAAAATTGTTCTTAAAATATTCTGAAAAATAAAATGGTTTATAGAAGATAAATGTTGTTTCTAAGTTAAAAAGATCATTTCAGTTTCTAATGACCTCTGTACACAGTTTATGTACTGACTCTTCTGTTTCGAGTGTCCTAGGACCTTGGCGAAACTACTCAATCACTCAGTCTGTTTCATCAGAAAAAAAAAAAGATATTATTGGTATCTGTACTTTAGAATCATTATGAGAATAAAGAGAAATAATTTATGAAAGATTATAAGACACTTAACATAAGCAATGATTAATAAAAAGCCATCAATAAAAGTTGTCTCATTATTTTTAGTATCATTGTTAGGTAAATGCTAACTTGGTATTGAACTATAGACCTATCACAAAATAGGTAAGAAACAGAAAGAAGAGCAATCATAATAAATGAAATATGAAGAAGATGAAAGAAAAACAAGCAGATGGGCAAAGGTGAATGTAATTATGATTATAATATAAATCATAATATTAATGATTAATCTAATTACTTGTGGGAGAAAAATGGCAGGCAATTTTATGTGCTAAGAATAGAAAAGATGAAAATAATTTATTTGTAAACTTAAAAGATTCCAAATTAATTTGTTATCAAGAAAGAGAATATTATATCTTATAGAAAATTGGAAATTGTCTTATATGATATTGGTCCATATTTTTCTTCCCAATTTTATGCAGGGACTTTTCTGTCAGTAAGTGTCCTGAAATTAATTTACCCTAATCTTGTCTTTTAAAAGTACATTTTGAGAGGTAAAGAGGCTGTGCATATGGGGTAATTTAAATGGAATAAAATTTTATTTACATGTGAAAGACTGATATGTCAGATTTGTCCTGCCAAAGACATCTTATTGCACTACCTAAAAGGCAGGTCACACCTGGTACTGCCACTTTAGTCCTCTGCTCATCCCTTGTTAATTTTATAGAAAATTTATGACCTACTCACTTATAAGCACACTTCCCATCAATTTTCAAATTCTTCTAATTATGAAGTGTAAAATAATCAGATTATTTAAAAAAAATATGCTCCATGTAAGGTTCTACCATATATATGCAGTTTGAATACTTATGATTTTTTTTTTTTCCCCTTCTGGGATCATTCTTTCCTTTAAGCCTCACCTAGCAAAGTCTGATTATCCATGATTCAGGATAGGATGTAATGTTCATTCGTCATCAGATAACTTTCCAAATATTCCTCCAGATCTCTAGAAAAGGAACAGGTCCCACGAGCATGTCTAACATACAAGCACATTCTCCCTAGCCTGGCTCAAGGCTCCTTTGATGACTGATTTTTTACCAGATTGTAACTGTTCTCCAAGCTACTACTTCTCCCTTTTCATTGCTTCAGCCATAATACAGCTTACGCCTGGTGCTCACTCTCTCTCCTGAAAGATTGAGGATAACCTAAGGAATTTAAAATCCACAAAGAAAAATGCTTTAATCCAACAACCATAACAGTAGTTTAGAAACTAAGACTTTATTGTAAGAGGGAGAGTAATAGGATTTGTGAGTTCAAAGAGCCAGAGTTTACACTATAAATAATAGAGCAGGAAAGAATGCAGAATTTCATTTCATAGCAGTTTTCCTACCACTCGAAAAAAAATTCCATCTAGTTAGTGAATTAACAATGAAAGCAGTGATTTTACCTGGAATTATATGCTGCCTAAGCCCTAAAGAAAGTCCTAATTCTCAGTTTCTCTAAATCCTTCAGTTGGAGCCAGTGAGAAAGCAAAAAAAGGAAATGGAAAGCAGGTAGAACAATACAAAATCCCCTAGATCAAACACCAGACCCTGGTTTTAGATTACTCCTGGCCTAGAAGTATAAACCAGTGTTACACTAATGTAGTCCACCCATGAACAACTGACCTGAATTATTAATTTTTGCTAATTATTTATTAAAATATATCAATGTATATCAATACACTGGTTTATTCATCAAACATGTCATTCTATCAGATAAACAGTTCACTTACTGCCCTATGTAATTTACATTCTGGCACCAGTTTTTTCTTTCTTTATGGACTGGCTTTCTGTCTGAATAGCATTGGTCTAGACAGGTAGGCCCAAGTTTGGCATTAAATGAAACTATTGAGAAAATAATATGAGTCAAGACCGGTACCAAATATTAAGTTAATTATAAAAGCCATCATAATTAAAATGGTATAATACTGGCACAATAACAAGCAAATAGATCTATGAATAAAAATAGAGAAACCATAACATTCATATGGAATAGGAGTGTAAGTAGTATTATTGATTATTTTGGAAAAATAAGTAATGCCGTTTTTTTGACAATTTACTGTCCATTTTTGCCATAAAATGTGAAGTCTATTATTTATCTCATAACAAAAAGTAAATTCCATATGAAATAAAGAATAAAAATTTTATTTCAATGGATATATAAGGAATTAAAAATAAATCAGAAAATGAGATGTAAAGAAATTGGAATCCCTGTGTATTGGAATCCTGGTAGTAATGTAACATGGTAGAGCCACTGGGGAAAATGGTGTTTATTATCACATGATTCAAAAGTTCCACTTCAAGGGCTGTGGTTATACCTACACTTGCCTAGCATGTGTGAGGCACTGGGTTGAATCCTCAGCACCATATAAAAACAAATAAAATAAAGGTATTATGTCTATCTAAAACTAAAAAGAAAAAAAATTACTTCCAGATATATATGCAAAATAATTAAAAGCAGAGATATGAAGAGATATTTGTTCACTAATGTTCACAACAGAATTATTTCCAACATTCAAAAAATTGAAATAACTAAGATGTCCTTAAAGGGATAAGTGGATAAACAAAATACTGCATAAATATTTGAAATCATAACTTAGCCTTTAAAAAGGAATGGTGGTTGATTGCTAAAAATGTGCTAAATAAAATAATTCAGACACAAAAAGACAGAGATTCTTTGATTGTCCTGAGAAGTGAGACCTAGAATTATCCAATTCATAAAGGTAAAAAGTAGAGTAGTACTTACCATTGAATGGCAAGTGTATGTTTAATGAGTACAGAATTTTAGTGTGGGGTGATGGGAAATCTGTAGATGGAATCAAAACAATGTGAATGTATTCAATGTTATGCTCGAATTTGGGACCCCCAAAAGACCACCAGAGACCCAAGATCGATTTAAGCAGCAAAGAGGTGTTTATTGCGAGCTAGCTCAGTCCTCCACGCGCACACACAGCAACTGGTGACACTGAGAGGCCCCGCGCCCAGGGTTTGCAGCAGTTTTATACATTCTTTGGAGAAGGCAGGGACCTCACATACATCATAGCAACTCTTAGCAAATCATCACACACTGCGGGAAAATCAAATAACAACTCTAAAACATGATTAGCACATTCACTGGCAGGAACAAGTTGGGTAGGGGTGATTGGTTACTACAAGAGGGGTATTCATTTGAACTTATTGGTTTAAGCCAAGAGGGGTGTTCATGCTGAACTACATGGTTTCCCAACAGGTTATCAACCACCATAAACTACTGGGAGGGTCATCTGGCATCCCAGGTATTTCCCTGTCTCATGCTGATTGGTGGCTGCTAGGGGGTTACTATGGGTCCCCACCTAGCCTGACTGAGACAGGGACACCTGGCCCAGCAGATCTCTCCTGTTATTTGTAGATAAACAACTTAGTAGGGTGGGAATGTGCCTAGGAGTGCTCTGTGGGTCTTTTCAAGGACAAAGGTCATGTCCCTTCCTTGGACAGGCTTTGCTCTGAGATAGAGGCTGGTTTTTCATTAAATACCACTGCTACTAAGTTGTATATGTAAAACTGTTTGAGGTTGATATGGGGATGTGCTTATCTAGGCTTGGATCTCCAGCTCCAAAAAGAGAAGGGGGTGGGAGGTTAGAATGATAAATTTTATGTTTTAAATAATTCAGAAAATATTTTCTATGTTTTACCAAAATAAACCAACAAAAAAGGAATTAATAAGGATAACATTTTTAAAAAGTGAGACAATTACACTAAATAAAACACAAACCTACAATCTAAAACACAGTGGTTTCTTACAACTTGTTGAGTCTATGAATCACTCCTGTTTATAGTTGAGTAGTATGTCATGGCAAGAATGCATCACAATTTGTTCATCTACTGCTCAAGAACATTTGGATTTTTTTCAGTTTGTATGATTATGACAGAGTTTCTATAAATATTTATGTACAGTTTTTTTGTGGACATATTTTTTTTTTCATTCTCTAAGACATCTCTGATCCAGGAGTGTAATTTCTAAAGCATATGGTATGCATCTGCCTTGCTTATCTCTACACAGACAATTTGGGCAAGGCATGACTACAGTTGATTTGTCTTGGTAGAATGCCCTGGGTCTACCTGGAACTTGAGAGAATGGGAAGCTACCAGACGGCTTTCTCTCTAGCTTCCCAAGAAGCCACCACAAGAAAGTTATTCATCATCTCCTGGGTTTTAATAAGGAATGAAGCTCTCTGACTACTTTCCTCAGGGTACAAATAAACTATAAAACTACTTATCTGCAACATGAAATTGGATCTTCAGCCACTGGTTACTTCCGTCACTTGTGTTATGACCTTATATTATTTGGCTTCTTTTTCTCAGTGTCATCCTATAGAATAAGGGACATAGGGAGCTAGCATTTTTGCTCACTTTCTTTTGCTATCTAAGTAATAAGTTGTCCGAATCTAGCATGAGCTTGTTTCTTTACCATTTTTAGTGATTATGAATAGGGATGATATCTATCTATCTATCTATCTATATATATATATATATATAGATAGATAGATAGATAGATAGATATTCAAATAAATATTTTTGTGTATATAAATTTTCATTTCTCTAAATTTCAGAAGTGTATTGCTGGGTCATAGGTAAATGTAAACAAAAAACTGCCCATTAGAAATTTATGAATGTTCTAGTTGGTCCATATTCTTACCAGTGCTTGGTATTGTCAGGGATTTTAAAGTTATTATTATTATTATTATTATTATTATTATTATTATCATCATCATCATCATCATCATTATTAAGTTTTGAAGTTCTTTATTTATTCTGGAGATGTTTTTTGCCAAATAAATGATTTGACAGTATTTCCTCCAATTGTATTTTTTTGGAGGAGGAAGGAAGGAACTATGAATTGAAACCAGGGGTACTTTACCACTGAGCTCCATCCCCAGTCCTTTTTTTTTAAATATATTTTATTTACATTTTTTAGTTCTCGGCAGACACAACATATTTGTTTGTATGTGGTGCTGAGGATCGAACCCGGGCTGCACGCATGCCAGGGGAGCGCGCTACCCTTGAGCCATATCCCCAGCCCCCCTAGTCCTTTTTACTATTTATTTTGAGACAAGGTCTTTCCAAGTTACTGAGTATTTCCCTAAGATCTTCTTGCCGCAGCCTCCAGAGTCTCTGGGATTAAAGGCATTAGCCACTGCACCCACTTATTTTCTCCAGTCAATACTAGTGCCTTCTGAAAAGCAAAGGTTTTAAATTTTCATGATACTTAACTAATCCTTTATTTTATTTCTTGTGCTTTAGTATCATGTCTAAAAACTCTTTGCCTAGTACCAGGTTATAAATGTGGTCTCTTCTATAATTTTTTTTCCTAGTTCCATGAATTTACATTTCATTATTTAGATCATGATACATTTTGAGTTCAATTTTGGATTGTTAGGTTTAAGTCAGATTCTTTTTATTGCATAATGATGTCCAATTTTTCCAAATTCATTTGTTGAATATTTTTCTCCACTGAATATTTTTTGTAGTTTGTCAAAAATCACCTATCCATATTTAGTTGTGGTGGGACATGTCTATTATCCCAGCAACTCCAGAGGCCAAGGCTAGAGGATAGGAAGTTTAAGGCAAGCCTCAGCAACTTAGCATGACCCTGAATAATAAAAAAAAAAAAAATTCAAATTAAAACAGGCTGGGATGTAGATCAGTGATAGAGTACTTCTGGGCTCAATCCCCAGTACTGGAAAAAAAAAAAAAGAAGAAAAAAATCACTTGCTTATATATTTTTAGACTCTTTTCTGTTCCACTGATCTGTGTGTCTATCTTCACTTATACCATATTATTTTGATTACAGTAGCTTCATAAAAAAGGTTTTCAGTATATAAATTCTGTATATGTTTTGATAGGCTTATACAAAATATTTTTGAGGCTTTGTAAGTGGTATTGCCTTTTTAAATATCAGGGTATTGCCATACATTAGTATTATGCAGAAATAAAATTGGCTTTTGTATATTGTTCTTATATCTTGTGACCTTAGGAGTTCTTTGGGGACTCTTTGAAATTTTCTCTATAGACAATAATGTTACTTATGAATGAGGACAGATTCCTAATCTTTCAGTTTTTATTTCCTTTATTAATTTTTCTAGCTCTGTTGCAAAGGTTGGGACTTCCAGCACAAATTTAGATTGAAGTTAAAAAGAATATATTACTTTTTTTTTCAACTAGGGGAAAAGCACTTATTATTTTACCATTAAGTATAAGGTTACTTGTGGTTTTCATATATGCCTTTCATCAGATTAAGGAAGTTCCTTACTATTCCTACTTTCCTGAGCATATTTTTATTATGAATAGATAATGAATTTTGGCATATTCTTTTTTCAGCATCATTTAAAAATGATCATTTTATTTTTCTTTATACTACTACTACAGTTGATTATGTACATGCTCAGATATTGCACCAACTATATATTTGGGAATAAATCCCATTGCTTGTGGTGTATTTTATACACACACACACCTGTACACATGCACAAACATTGTATATAATATTTATTAAGGAGTTTTGCATCCTCCTCTTCCTAATTATTTTTTATAATATTTCTGTTTGACTTTGATATTACTGTAATAATAATGACCTCATAAAATGAATTAGTAAAGATTACCTCCTGTTCTATTTTCTGGGGGAAATGTTGAGGAATTTGTGTTCTATCTAAATGTTTGGCAGAAACCACCACTAACATTATAACTAAGGAGGATTTGGGGGGGAAGGATTTAAATTACAAATTCAATTTCCTTATTTTTTTAGTTTATTTTATCTTTTTAGTTATATATGACAGTAGAATATATTTTGACATATCATACATACATGAAATATAAATTCCCATATTTGTGTTTTACATAATGTGGAGTTACACTGGTCATGTATTCAAATATGAACATAGAAAAGTTATGCCCAATTCATTCTACTTTCTTTCCTATTATCCTTTCTCCATTGTTTTATTTCCCATTGTCTAATTCAATGAACTTCTATTCTTCCCTCCCCACCTGCTTATTATGAGTTAGTATCTGTATATCAGGAAGAATATTTGACCTTTGGTTTTTTGTAACTGGCTTATTTCACTTAGCATGATAGTCTCAGTTCCATTCATTTACTAGCAAATGCCATGATTTCATTCTTTCTTAAAGGCTGAGTAATATTGCATTCTGTATATGTACCACATTATCATTAGCCATTCATCTTTTGAAGGACATCTAGGTTGGTTCCATAGCTTAGCTATTGTGAATTGAGCTGCTATAGACAATGACGTGGCTGTCTCACTGCTGTATTCTGGTTTTCAGTCCTTTGGGTATGCCAAGGAGTAGAATAACTGAATCAAATAAATGGTGGTTCCTTTCCAAGTTGTCTGAGGAATTTCTGTACTGCTTTCCAGAGTGGTTGCACCAATTTGTAGTCCTACCTGAAATGTGTGAGTGTAACCTTTTCCCCACATCCTTGTCAAAATTTATTATTACTTGTATTCTTGAAATTACCATTCTGACTGGA
The DNA here is from genome assembly GCF_001458135.2 of Marmota marmota marmota. Classification (NCBI taxonomy): domain Eukaryota; kingdom Metazoa; phylum Chordata; class Mammalia; order Rodentia; family Sciuridae; genus Marmota; species Marmota marmota. Next base: position 6,225,915 of record NW_025999862.1, read on the forward strand.
GTGAGATGAAATCTCAGAGTAGTCTTAAGTTGCATTTCTGTAATTGCTAGAGATGCTGAACTTTTTTCATATATTTGTTGACTATTTGTATTTCTTCTTCTGTGAAGTATCTGTTCAATTTCTTTGCCCATTTATTAATTGGGTTATTTGCCATTTGGTATTAAGTTTTTAAACTTTTTTTTATATCCTGGAAACCAGTGCTCTCTCTGAGGTGCAGGTGGCAAAGATTTTTTTTTTCCTATTCTGTTTGCTCTCTCTTCAAATTCTTGATTGTTTCCTTTGCTGTGGAGAGGCTTTTTAGTTTGAATACCATTCCGTTTATTAATTCTTGGTTTTACTTTTTGCACTTTAGGAGTCTTTTTGAGGAATTCAGTTCCTAAGCCAGCGTGGTGGAGATTTGGGCCTACTTTTTCTTCTTGTAGGTGCAAGGTCTCTGGCTTAATGCCTGGGTCCTTGATCCACTTTGAGTTGAATTTTGTGCAGTGTTGGAAATGGGGACTTATTTCATTTTGCTACATATGGATTTCCAGTTTTCCCAGCACCATTTGTTCAAGAGGCTATCTTTCCTCCACTGTATGTTTATGGCACCTTTGTCTAGTATGAGGTAACTCTCTTTATGCAGGGTTATCTCTGTGTCTTCCATTCTGTACCATGGACTTCATTTCTGTTTTGGAGCCAATACCATGCCATTTTTGTTACTATAGTTCTGTAGTATAATTTAAGGTCTGGTGTTATGATACCTCTTGCTTCACTTTTCTTGCTAAAGATTGCTTTGACTATTCTGGGACTCTTATATTTTCAAGTTTCCTAAAAGATTGAAACTCTTCAGAGCATCTGTTTCTTCTTGGTTGAATTTCAATAATTTGTATCTGTAAAGGTATTTGGTTCATTTCATTGAATAAAAAATATTTATCACCATAGAACTTTTCTGGTTTTCTCTAACTATCCTTACTTATAATTTCTGTCGTCCTATGGTGATAAATCCCATTTCATCCTTAATATTACAGTTCAAGATTCTTTGTTCTTTGACAATCTTGCTACAGTTTTATCAATTTAATTTTTATTTTGAAAGTATTTTTACTGTATTTCTACAGTAATAAATTATCACAGTCTCTGTGATTTAAAATTATATGCATTAATTATCTTGCAGTTTTATTCTAGAAGGCCAATGCCAGTCTCACTGGACTAAACCCAAGGTGTCAACAGGTCTATATTCACTTCTTCATGCTATAATAGAGTCTTTTTTTTTGGTCTTTTCTACTTTCAGATGATTATGCATTCCTTGGCTCCTCGCTCCTAGCACCAACTATCAGAGCCAACAATGATGAGTCAAACTGTCACATCTCAAAACTCTGAGCTCTGTTGTTTCATATTCCAGTTTTGAAGACCTTTGTGATTACTATGTGTGCCTATGGATAATTCCAGATAATGTCCCCATTTTGAATACTAAACTTAAACACATCTTGTCGACAAAGGCCCTCTTGTCACAAAAGTTAACGTATTTGTAGGTTCTAAGTATTATGGTGTGGACATCTTTAGAGGTCATGATTCTGCCCACTTCAGTACCTAGACACTTGAATATTTTGTTTAGAGGCTTTATTTACCTTCTAAGGAGAATGTTTACATTTTTGTATTAGCAGGCAATGCAAAATAATCTGCTCACATTGAGGCCACAGGTTCTATTTCTTACTATTTTGTCTAACTCCATTTTTAAAGTTTTGCTTGTGTGTCCAGTGTCTATGCCCTCTGGTAGCTAGCCTTCAGCCTGAAAGGTGGCCTATCAGTTGAATTATGCTGATTAGAATAAAATCTACAGTAATATGGTTTGGAATTAAGACTTTTAGTTTACAATCAACTTGATGGGGTCATTGTCCCTAGTGTTTCTCTTACCCCTTTCCTATTTCTGATGGTCTCCAACATAGTTCTTCAGTCAGAAAACTCAAGCTTTGATCTGGGTCTGCTAAAGGCTTGTAGAACTGGGGCAAAGTCACAGGAAGACACAGCAAAATAAAATCAACAAAGGTTCACCTCAACCTTTGGAGAATCAGAGACCCACCAATCATTAATGGATTTCAGGCTGCTTTGAAAAAGACTCAAGTAAAAAAATACACGAAAGGATATCAATGAAATATGAGTAAGCTATGAAGAATATCAATGATATGTAAATATTAAATTTCTTAGTGCTACTCTTGTTGAAAGTAAAAATAGAGAAAAAATTCAAATATCCTACAAAAGCATAATGAGATAGTAGTTTTCATCATAAATATGGCAAAAATGTGAAGATTTATTATTCAACATGAAGTAGAAGATATTCTTTTTCACTGTTAATAAAATTATTACCTTATTGTGTGAATTGTTGAAAACTTTATGAGAGCAATCTTGTAGGCTATCAATTTCCCTTCTTAATAATGCAACTTATTTTTTTTAACTTTTTTTTTAAAGAGAGAGAGAGAATTTTTTAATATTTATTTTTCGGTTTTCAGTGGACACAATATCTTTATTTTATTTTTATGTAGTGCTGAGGATGGAACCCAGTGTCCTGCGTATGCCAGGCGAGTGTGATACCGCTTGAGCTACATCCCCAGCCTCCCAACTTATTTTAATTATATTATTTTAATAATAATCCAAAATATTTTCCCACATGAGCAAGGGCATATATACAAAGATAATTACAGTGCTTATAATACCCAAAAGGGGAAGTAAAACATCATCAGAAAAGGACAAAAGTAACTTGATTCATCTGTATTATGGGTTCTTATGACCACTGAAAAAAGAGTAAAGCATAAGTATTGGCACTGATATGGAACTATTTCTCAGATGTAAATGATGAATGCAAAGAAAGTTTATCATAGAATAAAATATATAGTGCATAAATATGGGGGACTTTTTTATTTTTAACAGGACACTCCAAAAAAAAATAAAATTAAAAGGAGATGTGATAGATGGTTAAATATAGTTATCTAAAGATGGAATGGATGTTTTAGAAATCTGTGACATTTGACTTACATTTTGGTAATTAAAAATATAAAAGTACTGTGCTCACATTAGCAGCATATATACTAAAATTGGAGCAATACAGAGATTAGCATGGTCCCTGCACAAGAATGACAAGCAAATTTGTGAAGCACTCCACAATTTTACCCCAAAACTTTCTTCTTAGGAAAAAAAGTATAAAAGCACAGAGATAGTTTATAAATAATAAAAACCTTAAATTTAGTATTTAGACTTTTAATTTTAAATAGTAATAGCATATAACAATTTATTGAAAGATGAATACAAGTGATTTATATAGACATGGGCAGATCATATGCAATTGAGTGTACTCTTTTGAAATAGTAATTTCTTTACAGAAAGACTGGCAACATGGTAATGTGAAATGAAGAAGTTGATTTTCAGGTCTCCCTTATCCCTACTCTATACTCAAGAGGTTGGATTTCTCTTTTGCCAATGGAGGGAGCAATCTTTCGGATTTCAGAGACTTCCATAAAAAATTTCTTATCTAGAACTCTTAATGTGAGGTTGGGTTAGGAAAAATGATGTTGGTGAAGTAGAGACAAACTTATCAATGTAACAGAAGACAGAGCACAGAAACACATTCACATCAATGTTATGAGCTGATCTTTGACAAAGGAGCAAATTCAGGACAAATAAAAGATAGGTCGATTTTTTAACCAATGGAGCTGGAACAATTGCACATCCAAATTAAAAAGAATGAATCTAAATGCAAATCTTACAGCCTTACCTTATAGGCTTTACATAACTAATTCAGAAGGGTTCATAGATTTAAATGCAAACCAAAAAATTATGAAATTCTTAGAACGTAACATAAAAGAAAATCTAGATGTCTTGAATTTGGCAATAACATTTTTATATATGACACTAAATTCATGATTCATGAAAGGAAGAATTGATCAGCTAGCTGTACTATCTGTGATGTACTTTATTAATATTCAAATATTAAAACCTTCTACTCTGTGAGACATTGCCCAGAGGATCAAAGGACAACACACTGAAGACTGTATTGTTTATTCAATATTGCTATAAATCCTAAACTGTCTAAACAGTAAGGTCCTTGTAAAGAAAGTATAATACTAATATAAGACCAGGTATATGATACAATAAACAAAGAAGTAATACACTCATGTAATATGATATTGGTTTCAATGTTATTACCCTATAAGCATAATATATCATTTAAAACTTTTAAAATTTTTATATTTATTATTTCTAGGTATAAATGATAGTAGAGTATATTTTGATATATTTATACAAACAAGGAGTACATCTTATTCTAATTATGAACCCAATCTTGTAATTGTACATGATGTGGAGATTCACTGGTGGTATATTCATGTCGGCATAAGAAAGTTAAGTCAGATTTATTCCATGGTCTTTTCAATTCCTGTCCCCCTCCCTTCACTTCATTCCACTTTGTCTAATCTACTGAACTTCTATTATACTCCCATCCTTGTTATGTGTTAACCTCCACATATCAGAGAGAACACTCAACCTTTATTTTTTTGGAATTAGCTTATTTTGCTTAGGATGATCGTCCCCAGATCATTCATTTACTGGCAAAAGTCATAAGATCATTCTTTTTTATGGCTGGGTAATATTCCATTGTGTATATAAACCACATTTTCTTTATCCATTCATCTGTTGAAGGGTACCTAGGTGGGTTTCATAGGTTGACTGTTGTGAATTGAGTTAATGTAAACATTGATGTGGCTATTGCATTGTACTATGCTGATTTTAAGTTCTTTGAGTATATACTAAGGAGTAGGATAACTGAGTCAAATGGTGGTTCCATTCCAAGTTTTCTGGTTGCACCAGTTTGTAGTCCCACCACCAATGTTGAGTGTACCCCTTTCTCCACATCCTCATCAAAATTTATTGTTATGTAGACCTTTATAATGAAGAATTATTTAAATATGGACACACAGTCAGAAATTTTGAACTATCCTGAGGAACATGCTTGCAGGTAAGGTGGTTGATGAAACCATTAAGTGTTTGACCCTCTCAATGTTTAAAAAACATTGTTTTTTTAATGTTTAAAAAACAACAGGAAAATGAGAAATTATACCCCATCTGATTCAAATGTATGATATGTCAAGATCATTGTACTGTCATGTGTATCTAATTAAAACAAATTTTTAAAAAAAAGAATATAAAAAACAAACAATCAGGAGTTACCATTTATGTGGTAAAAAGATTGACACTGTTTGCATTAGCCACAGAAAAATATTTGTTTTGAATTTTGAGTAGATTTTTATAAAAACAGAAATACAAGAAATCAGTCTTTTCTTACAGTTTTAAGTATTTAAAATTATATCTGTATTATTTTCATTAATTGTCCCTATGTTTTACACAATCATTGACTATTTTATGTAAGACAACATACTACTACATGTTAGAGTACGCATATGTGTGTGCATGTATGTGGTATTACCTAATCTTTTCAAAAGCTCTATGTGTTGTCTATTATTTTTAACTTCCACTTACATTGGAGGAAACTGAAATGCAGAGAGAACAGGTGACCAATCCACAATTGTATTGTCGATAAATGTAAAAATTGGAAAAACAGTTTTATTTTTGTTTTATATTACGTTCAGAAAAGCTAGAATTGTGTCAGTCATGGTGGAACAAGCCATAATCCCAGTGGTTCCAGTGGCTGAAGCAGGAGGATCACAAGTTCAAAACCAGCCTCCGCAATTTAGCAATAACCTGAGCAACTTAAAAAAGGGCTGACATGTTGCTCAGGGGTTAAGCGCCCCTGCTTTCAAGCTAGACTTGTGGGTTAGAAAGTAAGTTGTGGTTGAAGTAATTGTGCTAATCAGAAATCTTTACAAATCTACTTCAGAAAATTTTACTTAGAAAAGAGGGAATGATTAATTTTCAGCCAAGTAACTAGATAGTAAGGAAATAAGATAACATTTCAAATATTGTTACAATAGGGTCTGAAGTCTGGCACATTTTTCTTCCATTGCTCTTTCTTAAGAAGTGATATAGCAGATCAAGATATTTCTTTTAAGTGTAAATATTCTAAGGAATAGCCTCTCCACTGTTACAAAATGCAATTGTTTGCTCTATTCTCTGATGTTCCCTTATATCATCTTTATCTACTCATTCAATGTGAACTACCACTTTATTTCTGAAAAAGCTAAAATGGGAGACTTAGTGTTTTGCCATATAGTGGTCTCTTAATATTAATAGAATATAAGTGAGGTCTAAAACCTGACTATATTATACAAGGGACACAGAACAAGATGCTGTTGTGATATAGATTATATTCACTTTCAAGTTACAGTTTGTGTATACAAGTTGTATTTTTTTAATTTTTTTTTTTTAGTTTTAGGTGGGCACAATATTTTTATTTTACATTTATATGATGCTGAGGATTGAGCCCAGTGCCTCGTGCATGCTAGGCAAGCACTCTACCACTGAGCCACAATACCAGCCCTATACAAGTTGTATTTATATTAGCACCCCAAGCGAAATGTATATCTTGGAAAAATACCAGAAACCTTATAGCATGTGCATTAAGTATAGCTATAAAATATAAAATAACAAAATGAACTCAAATTTTATGAATTTCTAAAACCGTCTCATGCTTTTAAGATGTTTGACAGTTATCTGAGTTATGTGGGATTCTTTACTGCTTTCTTTCTTCTCTAAACTGTAGAATGGAACTTGGGAGTGATAGAAAGTTTTAAATTTTGATGGTCAGCAGCATTTTAGTGGCCAGTAAAAGAAAAAAAACATATTGCAACAATTAGCTATAAAAAAGAGAACTTAGAAGAAGATCTATAGAGTTTTCAGTATTTTAGTGTTATTTGTTAACTTAGTATGTCCATTTTCATAGAGATGGGGATCAAAAGAAATGTATTTATTTTTGTTACAAAAATACCAAAGTAATACTCTTTAGTATATGCTATTATTTTAAAAGCTATGTTACTAGACTCCAAGTCATTAAATGGTTTTCCTTAGATGATGGTGTCCTCTAGAATCTAGCTTTTCTGGATGAATGCCCTTTGGTAATGTAGTAGTTATGCCTTTTGCTGATGTTTATAATTTATATGAGCCCCCAAATCACAGCCTTTCCTGTAATTGAAAAAGCTTTCCAATGACACTCATTTGAAATCTTTTAATTAACATTATATATTAAGCTAAAACTATCAATATAAAAATCTCTCTAATTTCAATTGTCTTAAGTGACAAAAATCACACCGAAAAACAAAATGCCGATTTGTTTCGTATAATTTGTACCTTTACATAGTGTCTGTAGTTAAAGGCCAAGCACAGGTCTCTGGTATTCAGTATGCTAGTTCATTCACATGTCTTCACTCTTCCTTCTTCAGTGGCTAGCATTTACACCCAGTGTAAGTTTCCAGTCAGCACTATGAAAGATTAATAATAATAATAATAATAATAATAATAATAATTGCAGTTTTCATGGAATTGTCTCATAAATTGTGGATATAGCTATTCCATTTCAGTGCACTCTCACCTTCTTTAAACTCCTCTAACCCATTTCTATCATCCCTTATCTTATTAGTCATTTTAATCCACATGTTGTTTAGAATTTTAAAATTTATTTTTACATAATAATTTCCTTAGCAGCACCTAGTTTAGGTACTGAGGTTTTTCCTGTACCACACTGGGTGGTATTATTTATCCATCACATTCTAATGACAGAAAATTCTAATTCTCAAAGGTAAAAAAATAAATAAATAAAAAGTAAACTAATAAATCTTCCATAAAAAGAGACAAATACAAATTTATTCTCACCCAAGCTCATCTTTCTATTGTTGTTTCTGCCAAATCTGAGAAATGTGAAAGCAGTGGAAAGGATAGATGAAGGAAATATCTTCTTTTCCAGGTGTCTCAATTTAGATGGCAGCAATTGAATCTAAATCTCTTTCTGTTATAATTTTTGCTTTACAAAAGAATTTCAGATACCAAAATCTAGCTTGACTTAGAATTTGGCAAATGCACAGCCATAAACCTGCCCTTGATATAAATAAGATGACCCTCCACCTGAGTTTTATTTTAAACTACACATATATTGAAACAAAGTTATATTGGAAACATTTTTTTTTATATTGTAGAGAAACATCATAATATATTTAAGTGTACAATGAATGCATCTGAAAGAGAATAAGCAGAGAAAACTTAAATTCAAGACCAGAGTTTTGAAAAGTCATTCACAAATATTTGTGTTATGTAATTCATACAAATAACTGAAGTGAAGGAATTCTTCCTTATTTAAACGCAGAATTATGAAACAATATTTGGAAACCTTGTTTAAAAATGCCTTATTTATAAGGCTAGCCTTATAAAGCTAGTTAAAAATGATTTGAGAATATAATTTCATTAATTTTACCTAGCCAAATTTGCATGTCTTTGTCTTCTGTTTTCTGCAGTGCTGGGGATCAAATTGAGGGCCTTATACATACTAGGCTAGTGTTCTACCACTGAACCATATCCTCAGCCTATTAAATTTGCATCAATAGCCTGTCTTTCTCCTTTTATAGAGAACATTTTTTTCATTTAGACTTTAAGCGAAGCATAATTTACTCAAGGAACAAAACACTTCCCAGACCTTAAGAAGTCAATCTGTTGTTAACAGTTTTCTCTTTGCTAGCAATTATTACATTGTAACATCACTCTTTCCAATATTCAACTAAGTTCCACAAGAAAAGGAAACATATTTATTAATGTGCCTGGCTTGGTGTTAGGGAAGTACAGAATGGGCAGTCACTCGGTTATTAACAAATTAGAACAATTTAAGATAAATTTTGATATGAAGTCTACATTTTGGAAATGGATACAGATGCATCTACTTGGAGTAGAAAATGTTTGAAGGAATCACATATTAGCAAACATTTATGCAGTACTTAACACATTCCAGGCCCTTTTCTAAGCCCTTTACATATCCAACTTATAGATGAGCTGAACATCCAAATGTAACCAAGAAACTATACCCACTTATTGAACAGACCTACTAAAATGAGGGTGGCACAGAATTTAAATCTAGAAAATCTGGCTGTGGATTAGATGCCCTTAACCAGTATAGTATTCTTGTCTTAAAGGCTTTGGAATGGACAGTTTTGAAGGCCACCTAAAGACTGATCTTTAGAATCATCTTGCCAGAAGCCATAGGGAAAAATTGACAGATTAAATTTCATCAGCATTTCAAACTTGTAGTGAGCAAGATAATATAAGTAAGTTACTGACACAAAATGTTTTTCCATGTATACTATAGGCACAGTGGTAAAAAACTGAAATTATAAAATTATATAAATTATATACGAAATACTACAAACCATTGAAAATATTCACTAAAAAAGCATATATAACAAGACAGCTAATAGATTAAGAAAATCCAATGCATGTAAATAAATATGTACATTCTCTACTAATAATCAAAGAAAATGGATTAAATTACAAAAAGAGAACATCTTTTCATGACAGTCATGTTGAACTCAGTTTAGCTCACATTAATTTTTACCTTCAGATATCTAAAATAGAAATGTATTGCAAAAAATATATGGATAATAATGCTCATTAGAAAATTGCTTTTATAGCCCAAACTAGCAATGATCTAAATGCTATTGATATATTGAAATTGATAACCAAGTAGAGTTCTGAGTGGCATGACTAGGTCAAATAGTGGTTCCATTCCTAGTTTTCTGAGGAATCTCCGTACTGTTTTCCAGAGCCATTGTAACAATTTTCAATCTCAATGTAGGAGCGGATCCTTTCCCCAACATCCTTGCCACCATTTATTGTATTTGTATTCTTAATAATCACCATTCTGACTAGAGTGAGATGAAATTCCAGTATAGTTTTAATTTGCATTTCCTCTAATTTTTAGAGATGTTGAACTTTTTAAAATTTATTTGTTAACTATTCATATTTCTTCATTTGAGAAATATATGTTTAATTCCTTTGACCATTTATTGAGTGTGTTTTTATTTTGGGGTGGGTGTTAAGTTTTTTGAGTTATTTGTATATCCTGGAAATTAATGCCCTATCTGAGGTGCAGGTGGCAAAGATTTTCTCCCATTCTTTAAGCTCTCTCCTCAACCTCTTGATTGTTTTCTTTGCTGTGAAGAAGCTTTTTAGTTTGATGCTGTCCCATTTATTGATATTTGATTTAATGTTCTTTCATAATGCAATGTAACATTTTATCCTGATAAACTTTGTTGTTGAGGTGAAAATTAATCTTCCATTTTAGAATTTTAAATTTTTTTTCTAGTGGCCTAATTTAAGACTTTCACAAACTAAGTATTTTTGTTTATTACCTTAATAGTCTTATATTGGAGCTGATTATGCTAGATCTAATGTTCAATATGTGTGCTGTACAAAAAATTACATTTTTATTTGCTTCATTTTAATTTAGCTAATTGTTTATCCACTGAATCTCTGAGATTCTAAGTAACAGAATTTGAAAGTCAAAATATTCAGAAATATGCAAACTCTAATCCTTTATTATTCCTTAGGAAGTAATTATAGTCTACAAAATTAATGATTAAAATAAATTTCAAATCTTTGGGACTAGGGTGCTGTTTAGAGGTAAAGTACTTGACTTGGGTTCAATAATTAAAAATGAAAAAAATTAAACTCTTTTCTGTTTATTACAATCATCTATTAGTTATTTTATTCTAGTTCTTCATGCAGTTATTTTAATGATAGCAGCGTTTTGGAAGGAAGAGATTAGGAAATATCCATGAGCTATTTGGAAAGAGATTTGGAAATATCCAAATATCCATCCATATCACCTTCCAAATACAAAATTGGTATGCTTTTAATTATTTTTCCTATGAATATATTTCATAAAAGTTGAATTATAACATATCTATTAATAATATTATTAATAATTTGTATCACTCTTTTTTGATATAATTCTTGTAAGTTCAAAGTACCATTTAATGTCAGTTCGGTGTTACAAAAATAATTTTGAAGGCTTTGTAGAATACTATTAAATCAATGAATTATATTTTTCTTAGAATTTTCTTATTCTTCAAAATTGAGGCCTTTCTAATCAGTATATATAATGCTTTCATATGGTATTTCACAATTTTCAGGCTTACTTAATGAATTCTGATAAATTAATTTACTAGCTCAAAATGTATGAGTTTTCCCTGGTTTTGACATATTTCCAATCATCATATTGTACTTGTTTTTTCACATCTTTACCCAAACTGGATATTACTGTTTGAACATTCTTTTAAAAATTTGTGGGTTAAAAAAATAACCTTTACTTGTTCCTTTAATTAGAATTTTTAAATGTTCAATGAGATTAATCATCATCTCACACCCTTAACATTTATCTGTTTGTGTGTGTCTTCTCTCCTTTTGATACTTTGCTTCTTTACGTATAATTTAAAAAAATAAATAATGTTTGCATTTTATATTTGCTACAAATATTTCTTTTGGTGACCTGTTAGGTTTTGATGATATATTTTTAACATGAATTAATTTTAACTGCTTTCAGGGTGTGAATTTTTTCTTCAAATTTAAACATAGATATTTGATATAATAATTAGAAAAATTGAAGTACTTTTGAAATTTCTTAAATTTTTAAAATATTTCACTTGGTTTTACTTGTGGTGGTGTTGTCATAAGAATATGGGGGTAAACAAATTTTTTGTTTTAATTTTCAATTTTCCTACAACTGTTTTTGCTTAATTTATCTATTGATTTCTTACATCTCCTTTATGATTATTAAAGTCTTCTCTATAGCATATCTTTTACCTAAGTATTTATTTGCCCTATTTTTTATTTTGCCACAGCATTAATTCTGAAAACATACTAGTTCCCTCATTCCTCAAAATGGTATACATTTTTCTTTAGATCTTCCATAGCTATCACTTGCATTTTATTCCAGTTAAGAAAGGGAAACATAATGTGAGTAATGACTTGGTAATTAGATGGACAAGGTATCTAAATCCAGTTCTGCTGCTGGTTTATTGTTAGCCCATTGAGTTGAGCCTATTGGTTTGAAGATGGCGTGTTGGTATGAGGATAAGAGTCATCTTTTATTCTTCCTGTATTAATTTTACATAATTAGTTCTAAAGGAAACAGCCAAAAATACAACCATAAAAAAAAACAACAGTGTGTTCACAAGAATGGTATATTTTAGATATCGTTTCTCTATAAATTCAAATCACTTAGTTATCTTTTAAATCCTTTAGTGTGACTTGGCTAAATTTTATCAGATTTATAATTAGAAATATCCAATATTATATGAGAGCCTATAAAGATTCCTTTTAGCTAAATAATATGTATAAATTTATAATTTATAAAATGCTCTTCTTAAAATTATGTTATCCCATGTAATTTTAAAACAGCAAGTTAGAGTCAGAATATTATTTCTATGTTTCTTGTGCAAAAATCAGGACTCAAAGAGGTTAAGGGACTTTTCTGATTCTAACAAGTAGTAATAAATAAGAGTTTTGACTAATTCTAACTGCACCACTGATTATATTATTTAGTAATTTCTTTGTCATCCAAATGCAATTTGAATTCAAATCTTGATCTAGACTGAGAGAAGTCATATATTTCATGTAACTCTTTTTGAGTTGATAGATAACTTAAATAATTATCTTATTCTATCTTGACCCATTGTTTTCAATTAGTCATATTTGAATTAGTCTCCATGAAACAAATGCATTAATAGTGAACAGTAGTTCTGAAAGCTCTGGTATGAAATCCTGGCTTTACTACTTATTGTCTGAGTAAGCTCCCTGTGTTTCAGTTGCCTCACTTGTAAATGGGATAAATAATAGTATCTATATCAAAGGGTCTTAATAGAATTAAATGGAAGAACTAAATGGTTAATAAAGTTTTAGGCATGCAGTAAGTTCTCAAATGTTTGCTACTAGTAGTAGCAATATTAGCAAATTGGTAGTTGTACTTAGGTATTCAGGCATTAAATGAATTCTGGTATTGTCAAAATAAACAATGGTTTGGTTTATTTATGAAAATGCTTCTAAAGTTACCAAATAAAATTTAATATTGGGCAAGAAATTCATGGAACCCAGAAAAACATGTGTCAGTCCTCAAAAGAACCCGCATTTGAATGTGGCACACTACTTAGAATAAAAGCAAACATAACAATTTTAGTATTTCACAGATACTCCGTATCTAATATGGAGCTATGCTTTAAATGAAATTTTTAGGAAACATCATTTTATGAAATACATTAGCAATTGTACTTTAGTAAGACATATAGCTGAGAATTTATGGCAGCACTTAGAAAAAAATGTACAGATGAGGTTGATTTTTGTGATATTGGTCTCATGTTAGTTCTTAATTCCAAAGATGTGATCTTAGGGATAATGAAATTTTTATCTCAAGGGGAGGAAAATCCTCTTTTTAAAAATAACAATTTACATTTAAATAAAATACAATTATTCATGTCATTTGCTATTTACCTGAGGATACATTAAAAGAGAAATTCAATCAGCCAAAGAGGATTTAGAGGATTTTCTTTATATGGGACTTCTTTGGAAAGCTGAATCTTCTCTTTTTTATCCTTGTAATATCACTATGGATTAACTTATGTTACGATTTATAGCATCAGGGATTTATTTAGCTAGAGTTTTTTTAAGGTTAACCAACACACTTTTTTTTTATTGGTTATTCAAAATATTACAAAATTCTTGACATATCATATTTCATACATTCGATTCAAGTGGGTTATGAACTCCCATTTTTATCCCAAATACAGACTGCAGAATCAAATCGATTACACATCCACATTTTTACATAATGCCATATTAGTAACTGTTGTATTCTGCTACTTTTCCTATCCTCTACTATCCCCCCTCCCTTCCCCTCCCATCTTCTCTCTCTACCCCTTCTGTTGTGATTTAATTCTTTCCCTTGTTTTTTTTCCCTTCCCCCTCACAACCCTCTTATATGTAATTTTGTATAACAATGAGGGTCTCCTTCCATTTCCATGCAATTTCCCTTTTCTCTCCCTTTCCCTCCCACCTCATGTCTCTGTTTAAAGTTGATCTTTTCATCCTGCTCTTCCTCCCTGCTCTGTTCTTAGTTGTTCTCCTTATATCAAAGAAGACATTTGGCATTCGTTTTTTTAGGGATTGGCTAGCTTCACTTAGCATAATCTGCTCTAATGCCATCCATTTCCCTGCAAATTCCATGATTTTGTCATTTTTTAGTGCTGTGTAATACTCCATTGTGTATAAATGCCACATTTTTTATCCATTCATCTATTGAAGGGCATCTGGGTTGGTTCCATAGTCTAGCTTTTGTGAATTGTGCTGCTATGAACATCGATGTGGCAGTATCCCTGTAGTACACTCTTTTAAGGTCTTCAGGGAATAGTCCGAGAAGGGCAATAGCTGGGTCAAATGGTGGTTCCATTCCCAACTTTCCCAGGAATCTCCATACTGCTTTCCAAATTGGCTGCACCAATTTGCAGTCCCACCAGCAATGTACAAGAGTACCCTTTTCCCCACATCCTCTCTAGCACTTGTTGTTGTTTGACTTCATAATGGCTGCTAATCTTACTGGAATGAGATGGTATCTTAGGGTGGTTTTCCTCATTTCCATTTCAGAAGTTTTGTTGCTGATATACAGGAATGCCTTCAGTTTTTCTCTATTCAGAATGATGCTAGCCTGAGGCTTAGCATATATAGTTTTTACAATGTTGAGGTAAGTTCCTGTTATCCCCAGTTTTTCTAGTGTTTTGAACATAAAGGGATGCTGTATTTTGTCGAATGCTTTTTCTGCATCTATCGAGATGATCATATGGTTCTTATGGTTAAGTTTATTGATGTGGTGAATAATATTTATTGATTTCTGTATATTGAACCAGCCTTGCATCCTGGGGATGAATCCTACTTGATAATGGTGCACAATTTTTTTGATATGCTTTTGTATTCGATTCGCCAAGATTTTATTGAGGATTTTTGCATCTAAGTTCATTAGAGGTATTGGTCTGTAGTTTTCTTTCTTTGAAGTGTCTTTGTCTGGTTTCGTGATCAGGGTGATGTTGGCCTCATAGAATGAATTTGGAGGAGCTCCTTCTTTTTCTATTTCTTGAAATAACTTGAAAAGTATTGGTATTAATTCTTCTTTGAAGGTTTTGTAAAACTCTGCTGTATATCCATCCAGTCCAGGTCTTTTCTTGGTTGGTAGTCTTTTGATGGCTTCTTCTATTTCCTCCTTTGTTATTGGTCTGTTTAAATTGTGTGTATCTTCCTGACTCAATCTGGGCAAATCATATGACTTAAGAAATTTATCGATATCTTCGCTATCTTCTATTTTATTGGAATATAGGGTTTCAAAATAATTTCTAATTATCTTCGGTATTTCTGTAGTGCCCGTTGTGATATTGCCTTTTTCATCCCGTATGTTAGTAATTTGAGCTCTCTCTCTTCTTCTCTTCGTTAGCATGGCTAAGGGTCTGTCGATCTTATTTATTTTTTCAAAGAACCAACTTTTAGTTTTATCAGTTTTTTCAATGGTTTTTTTTTGTTTCAATTTCATTGATTTCCACTCTGATTTTAATTATTTCTTGTCTTCTACCACATTTGCTGTTGTTTTGCTCTTCCTTTTCTAGGGTTTTAAGATGAAGTGTGAGTTCATTTATTTGTTGTTGTTTTTTTCTTTTTTTGAGGAATGAACTCCAGGAAATGAATTTCCCTCTTAAAACTGCTTTCATTGTGTCCCATATATTCCGATATGTTTTGTCTGTATTTTCATTTATCTCCAAGAATTTTTTGATTTCCTCCTTTATGTCTTCTGTAACCCATTGATCATTTAGTAACATATTGTTCATTTTCCACGTGATGCAGGATTTTTCCTTCCTTCTTTTATCATTGATTTCCAGTTTCATTCCATTATGATCAGATAAGATGCATGGTATTATCTCCACACCTTTATATTTACTAAGAGTTGCCCTATGGCATAATATATGGTCTATCTTTGAGAAGGATCCATGTGCTGCTGAGAAGAACATGTATCCACTTGATGATATTTGATATATTCTATATATGTCGGTTAAGTCTAGGTTATTGATTGTGTTATTGAGTTCTATAGTTTCTTTATTCAGCTTTTTGACTGGAGGATCTGTCCAATGGAGACAGCGGTGTGTTGAAGTCACCCATAAATATTGTGTTGTGGTCTATTTGACTCTTGAACTTGAGGAGAGTTTGTTTTATGAACGTTGCAGCACCATTGTTTGGTGCATACATATTGATAATTGTTATGTCTTGTTGGTGGATGGTTCCTTTTAACAGTATATAGTGTCCTTCTTTATTCCTTTTGATTAACTTAGGTTTGAAATTGATTTTATTCGATATGAGTATGGCCACTCCTGCTTGCTTCCGAGGACCAGTGGTATGATTTTTCCCAACCTTTCACCTTCAGCCTGTGTATGTCTTTTCCTATCATATGAGTCTCCTGAAGGCAGCATATTGTTGGATTTGTTTTTTTAATCCAGGTTACTAGCCTATGTCTCTTGATTGGTGAATTTAAGCCATTAACGTTTAAGGATACTATTGATATATGGTTAGTACTTCCCGTCATGCTTGTTTATTTATTTATTTATTTATTTTAATATGGCTAGTTTTTCCTTTTTGGTTATTTTTTTTCCTTCCCTTTACTGATTTACCTCCCACTGTTAGTTTTGGGTGCTCTTTTTCAATTCCTCTTCTTGTAGTGTTCTGCTCAAGATGCCTTGCAGTGCTGGTTTTCTGGCTGCGAATTCTTTTAACTTTTGTTTATCATGAATTATTTTAATTTCATTGTCAAATCTGAACCTTAATTTTGCTGGATACAGTATTCTTGGTTGGAATCCATTATTTTTTTCGTTTGAAATACGTTGTTCCAGGATCTTCTCGCTTTCAACGTCTGTGATGAAAAATCAGCCATTAACCTAATTGGTTTACCCCTGAATTTAATTTGCCTCCTTTCTCTCATAGCTTTTAATATTTTCTCCTTGTTCTGTATGTTGGATATCTTCATAATTATGTGTCTTGGAGTTGGTCTATTATGGTTTTGAATGTTTGGGGTCCTGTAGGCTTCCAGGATTTGGCAATCCATTCCATCTTTCATATCTGGGAAGTTTTCTAGGATTATTATTTCATTCAATAGATTGTTCATTCCTTTGGTTTGAACCTCTATGCCTTCTTATATCCCAATGACTCTCAAGTTTGGTTTTTTTTATGACATCCCATATCTCTTGGATAGATTGCTCATGAATTTTAAGCATCATTTCTGTGTTGACTATATTCTTTTCAAGTTGATAAACTTTGTCTTCATTATCTGATGTTCTGGCTTCTACTTGATCTAGTCTATTTGTAATATTCTCGTTTGAGTTTTTAATTTGGTTTATGGTTTCCTGCATTTCTAGGATTACTGTTTGATTTTTTTAAAAAATCTCTATCTCCTGGTAGAGCTCATTCTTTGACATTTGAATTTGCTTATTTAATTCGTTTTCAAAATATACTTTCATTGTTTGAACTTGCTGTCTAATTTCTTCTCTAAGATTCCATTCCATCTGAGTTAGGTATGCCTTGAGTTCTTTCTCTGTCCATTATTCTGATGCCTCTAGGTTCTCCTGTGAATTTAAGTTGTCCTGCATTGTTTGTAATCCTTTTTTCCCTTGTTTTTTCATGGTGCTCAAGTTACTTTCCAACTCTGTTTGACTGCTGTGTTTCTGTTTTCTCCTTTAAATTTGTTTTGGTTTTTATAGTTCCACTATCTCTCCTTTGTGTTAGGAGACAATGTTTAGAGATGTTGGATTTAATTGTGATTTAAGGTAAATTCATTAGTTTCATTAAAGCCCTTCAGATTTTGATGGCATATAGAGAATTCAGGTTTGGACTTAGGATTTTATGTTAAGGTCCGGCGATTTGATGGTATGGAGGTTAGTATATGTTAGCTTCTTTGGGGGGTTGCTCAAATGCAGGCGTATATTAACAAGAGAATAGACAGGAGTACTTGGGGGTAGTTATGGGCTTAGGCGGACTATAGACCTATTCGTAGTATTTGTCTATTTGCATTTAGTAAGTTATATGTAATCTGGGTGTTCATGCTTAAGAGGAAAGATGGGGAAAAGGTAAGGACGCAAACCAAGAAAGAGAGAGGGAGAGAAGAAAGAAAGAGAAAAGAATAGAAAAGAAAATAAATGATAAAAAAATAATGAAATGTAGTAAAATAAAAATTACAATTGAAAAAAATTACAATTGAAAAGAAAAAAAATAATTAACAACAAAAAAATTTAAAATTAAAAAATTAAAGAATTAAAAAAATGAGAAAAGAAAAAAAAAGGCACTGTTAGACTTCTATTTTCTTCACTTCCAGTAGGTAGTGCTGTGCCTTCCGGGCCAAGATTTTGCCCTCTGGCTGTAGGATACAGTCTGTGTGAGGCCGTTCCCTCCTCCCCCCCTGGTGTCTCTCAAAAACCTGTTAGCTTAGGTTTATTCCTGGCCTCTCGTCCCCTGGCTTCTCCTGCTAGCCAGGCCTTCCCCAGTGTGATGCCTCTCGGCAGTTCAAACTATACTCTGGGCCTGCAGTTTGCTGGGTGTGGAGGGTGGCTATTGGGAACCGGCACCTTATTGTTTTGATTTCTTCTGCTTGCCCCTCCCCCAGAGCTGGCAAGACAGGTTTCATTTTCCCCGCTGATGGGAGGGGGAGTTGGAGGTCAGGTGCCTTTACCTTTCCCCATGTCTCTATTCAGGCTAGTTCTGATAATCCCTCCCCCGGAAAGCTGGGGAGAGATTTTATGCGAATTCCCAGCTGTATGGGAGATGGGCTGAATAACACACACCTGTTCTATTGCTGCAATCTGTCGGAAACTGGCGATGGTGACATCCGCTCTCCAAGATGGTGGCTGCAGGCTTCCTTGGTGGACTTTCTGGTGTGGGGGGCAGAACTGGACCGCTTCCTTCCCTGTCTCAAACCCTGAACTCAGCCCGGAGCTCAGTGAGGGCACAGCCGGCAGGACTCCACAGAATCCGCAGCGCCGTTTCTCTCTGCATTGCTGGCCGCTTCTTGGTGCCCCGCTGTCACCAGCTGCGGGGCAGGCCGCGGATCAATCAGCCTGGATCTCCCCAACACACATTTCTTGTCACTAAGTTCTAGTGTATTTCCAGACATATTTAAAATTAGTCAAAACCAGCATAGATAATAACAGAAAAGTCAGAGTATTCAAATTATATGAAATATATTATCACAATGCAAATATTAAAACATTTACTGAAATGTCTTATTATTGTTATACTTCTGTTTATAATAGTAAAAAATACAGTAATTCCCTTAAAACTTCCATATTGCCACTGAAAAGGTGGGTTTATTTTCTCTCTTCATATAAACACATCATCCATATTACTAAAATTCATTCATTCAGTCAACAAACCTTTACTGAGTACCTACTACATAAGTTCAAATTACTAAGACACTGGTGATATGAAGGATTAATAAAACATTTCCATGTCTAAGGGAGCTCCTGGGAAGGCAAAATGCCAATACAATTAAAGGAGCATAAGCCAGGATGACATTGTGTGTTCCTAATGAAAAGACAACAATAAAAGAGTAACACAAATGATGACTAGAAAGGAAAAAAATGAAGATAAATACCTTTGTGCATCAAAAACTTAAAAGAAACATAACAGTGTGAGGGAACTAAAATCAAGGACAGGCTGATCTTTGGAGTAGAGTTTTTGCTCCTTTTTACCCCCATGATTCAGTTTTTCCTTTTTAAAAAAATTATTGGTTTATTTTTTTTTTTTTAGTTATACATGACAGTAGAATCCATTTTGATATAATTTCACAAGCATGGAATATATCTTATTCTAGAAGGGAAGCCATTCTTGTGGATGTACATGATGGCAGGATTCACTGTGATGTTTTCATACATGTATATAGAAAAATTATGTCAGATTCATTCCACTGTATTTTTTGTCCTTATTTTTATGGATAGAAATTGGGGCAAAACAAATTGAATGCAACTGAGGACCCAATTAGGAAAATAAGTATCAAAAGTCTAGATTGACTTGGGGACCTCTGAGAGAATAACACTCACAAAGTTTAAATAAAAATAATCAATAGACAAAGTAAATTTGAATGAAACAATATTAGACAATATTAATGACATGAATGACAGAAATAAGTAACTCAGCAAAAATACAGGACAAAGAGATGAAACAGATAGATAGGGGAAAAAAATCAACGATAAGAAACGAGACTGAGAGATTTCAATATGTTTCTGATAGGAGGGAGCCTGGCAAAGAAAAACATATTTTAAAAAGACATATGACTGAAAATCTCATAGGATTGAAGAGTGAGATGATTCTTTAAATTTGAATCCCATAAAAATGGCTAAATAAATAAATAAAATAAAATCCTAAAATGACCATATCATGGAGAAACTAAAAACCTAATGTTAAGATACTATTCTAAAATTTAACAGAAATAAAAATGAAGTGCTTACCCAGAGTCTGCAGGAGACTAGCAGTAGATAACTTAATATCACTGGAAGAGGGTCCCCAGAAAGTTCCTGAAAAGTGGGGAAATCAACTCAGGACAAGTGGCGTCCTTGATGTTAGTGCTAGAATTTTAGAATATACCAGTATATTCAAGAAAACGCATATACCTTCAAGGGAGAATGAAGACCTCTGGTGAGTGTGAAATGGTTTTGGAATTCTCAGCTTTGCTTTTAAGGGACACTTGTTGAGGGCTGGACATTGGAAGGTATGTGAGGATGATATAATTCTTAGAGCAATACTGTCACCATTATTTGATCAGAAGATAATGTTGCAAAGACTCCTAAATTATAGGTTTCTTAAAATGTCATAATTCTCTCTAATTGATTTATTAGTGGATCATGCACAAGATAGTTTTCATAAGTGGGTGAATTTTTAATAACTCTAAGTTTTACAGAAATTTCCCAGAAATTTGGGAGTGACAGACCTGCGAGAGAGACTGACTTTGAGAGTGACAGACTGGGAAGGGTATATATAACCTTAAAATTGTATGTCTTTTTCCTTTCTTTTGTCTCCTTTCTACCTATTTTTAGTTTTGTATCCTACCTCATTAACATCAAAGGAATTAAAAAGAAAATGGCTTAAAAGTTTTGTATGAAATTATCAGTCTAGCATGTAACATGTAGCTAAGCTATACTTCTAGAGTGAAGGCAAAATAGAAACAATTCTAAATATTAAAAAAACTGAGTTTTCAACCCACAGATGCTTATTAATATATTCTTCAGCAAGTAGTCAATAAATTTTTAAAGTGTATTGGGAAATACATATAACTACTGACTTTAAATAAACCTATAGTTTTATTATTTTAAAACAGCTTAAAGTGAAAAATACTTAAAAATATAATTAAAACAATATATAAGTACACATGACACAATAATTCTATTTCTAGGTATATGTCCAACAGAAATATGTGCATATGTATGCCAAAGGACATGTACTAACCAAAAATTAGAAATGACCATAAGAGTTCTAAGTTACCAATATCTATCAACAGTTGAATTAATAATGAACATAAGGATTTCATTATCTTGTTCAAATTTTTCTTATACCATTTGAAAATTAACATATACAATGTCTATAAATAGAATCCTTTGTAACCTTTAGAACTTGGAAAAAATGTTATATATCTGTCTTAAAAATATATAAGGGATTCCATTTTTTCATATTTCTTTTGAGGTTTATGCAAGCAAAATATAAGTAAAAGAACACTGATAAAAATGTTGAGGGTTACTTTTAAAAAAAAATCTTTGAATAAGAATCTACTATACAAAGCTGTGAATAAAAAACAGTTTTTTTTAAAGGGGTCTCGAAAGCCCAACCTAATGATCTAGACACTCATCTCAGGGGTTAAAGGAAACAAAGGAACTATCTCTGTTAGCCTTACCTATTTCTACTGACGTATGCCAAGTCTATTACAGCAGAAGACTAGTGAGAAAGAAGGCAAGCCTGTCCTTTTCCAAGTAGGAGACCTAATGTAAGTTACAGTTCTCTGTTTCCTTCCCCTACAGGAATATGTGATTAGTGCCTCACTTGTCAAGATGCTTGTTAAGACATGTAAGCTTATTAACACAATATGATGAAATTATACACCAGCAATAAAACTGTAGGAAAATGTGTTTGAAAACAAAGAAATTTATTCCTAATAGGTTTAAGAGGGACTTTTTAAATGGAAAGAAAAAAAAAATATGTAGAGCTGAGATACAATGAAAAGCCATTTCATAACCTGTGGAATACATATGTCTGTAATAACTGAAAAATAAATACTGTTTAATTATTTTATTTAAAACTAAGGAAAAGGGAAAGCATTGTTTAAACATTTTTTTCTCTGAAAAGTGTAAAGAACAACAGTAGTAATTTGAGGTTATGATGAAAACCTTTAAGGAGTGCAACCTCAATATATCTGAAAATTTAGGTGAAATGGACAATTTTCTTGAAATAAAATGTGATTCTTAAAATAAACTCAAATGAAATAAAAAACCTGAGTAAGCTAGCAAATATTCAAGAAATTGAATTCATAGTTGTCAAAAATTTATTCTTCTATCTTTTCTCCTGGAAAGGAGATGAAACCTTCACGATTTTCCTAGTCAAATATAACAAATATTCAAGATTATTCCAAGTTTTCTATGAAGTATTTGAAAACTCCATACAAATATAAAGATCCATTATAAAATTGGTTGGCATGAGTCTTTCAATTCACAGCTTTCAGAAAGAGGAAAAATTTTAAGCTAATTACACATCTATATACACACACACACACGCACACACACTATATGAAGATGTAAAAATTAAAGCTCACCTGATGTAATCTGGAAGCATATAGAATGTTAGACCTTTGAACATCATGACGAAGTAGGATCAGTATTTTTAAAATGGTCTTATTCATTAAAAGAGGCCCTGAAATTTCTGTTAGGAGAAGCTGGAGAGTTGGCCAGGATCTATAAAACCTCCACCAGGTGTAGAGGTGGTTGATGAAAAGATGAATGAATTTTAGCTCCCCCCAGCTACTGTTTGCAAACAAACTTTTTAAAAGAAAAATCCATCTTTCTGAAATTCACCTTTCTGAGACTAGATTAAGTGACTTGGAAAAAAAGCAAAGTAGTGAGTGCAATGATGAGACACAAACAGAATTTATGTGGAACAAATTCACATCAGAAAGGTATATGCAATTCATGGTAAAAGCATCACTCAACAACAGAGGAACAGCTTCTTTCTTTTGAAGGGAACAAAAGAATGTCAATGATATACATGAAGTGGGCATATATAAAAGAGAATATTAATGTTCGTTTGTTAGAAACTGATCAGGCTTTGATTTGAGAATCATATAGAGAAACTGAAAAGGGATTAAAGGAAAATATATTAAATGATGGAAAATCAATTCAATGATGTATCCTTAAGAAAATAGGCTTAATCACTTAGCAAGAATTAATGGGCAGAATATTAAATATTTTAAATTGTTCATATCAGTCTCATTCTAAGCAATTTGTCACCAACATTAAAAATAAAGTGGCTGTAGAAGCCATTGATTACAACTAAAGTCAAATAAATTACTTATTTAAGAACTTTAAGGATTACAATTCACAGCTGTCAGAAAGAGGGGAAAAAAATAAGCTAATTTCACATTTTTACATACATACACATTCACACACACAATATGAAGATAAAAAATTAAAGCTAATAATCTAAAATAAACAATATATTTGTATAATTTTCACCTCTACAGATCAGTTGAGAAATCTTAACATTGAATGGTTTATGATGGCATGAATTCAGGGCCCCAGAAATGGCAATCTGTAGAAATTCAATCTTGAAAAATACAATTCATGCCCTGCTTACGTCTTCAAAGAATTGGAACCAGCAGGGTACATTTTAACATTTTACTTCTGAATTCATTTTTCTCATATCCATATCACATTTATCATGAAGCTCTGATGAATTGTAAAACCCATTTTTGAACTAAATTTCTTGACCTGAGAATTTGTTTTGAACATATTTAAAATGTTGACATGCTTCAGTAGTTCTTTTGTTTTACAAATAAATAAAAAATGGAACAAATTTAGAAAAATAAAATAATCAACCAGTTTTTTCTCTTAAAAAGATATAGCTACAAGAAAAGAAGCACTAGACTGATTATATCAAACAGCATCAGAACTTAGCCATGAAGATTTAATACACAGGGACTATCTTTCTGCATTTTTTTCTTTATCTCCCCATTTCATATTTTAAATATCTTTTTTTGGTAGATAAAGTGGTACCTATTGTTGATTGTGGATATCTGGATATGTGAGATTGCATTGAGACATAAATCTCTTGAGGAAACAACTTGTGTTCTCTCTGTTATTATGAACTGGCACTCTCTGTGATGGGACACCCAGGAACTGACATTTATATCTAACCTTCTAGATAATGGATTTACATGGTTGTTTAATCTTGTAAGGAAATACGAAGGCTCTTGAGATTACATTTCTATGCCTTTGTAAGTCATGCAGTAGTAGTTTTAAGGTTCAAGAGGATACCTTTTCAAGCTCTGTTGCTTACACCAGTGAGATAACTAATAGTTAATGCTGTTTTACCAGTATTTGTTTCATAAAAAGGCAAAATATTAGAAGAGCCTAGGTTTACTCACTTTAAAGTTTGGGGGAAATTCAGAGCAATGTTGAAATTTTAGCAATTGTCTAGCAATGTAAAAAACAGCTTTTGTTTTGTTTTTTTATTGAATATGGAAATTATATGCTTCTAAAGCAAGCTTTTCACATTTAAAGACAAATGACCTGGAAATCTTTTTAAAAATGTAGATTGCGATTCATTAAATCTGGGTGGGACTGAGATTCTGCAAATAAAAGAAGCATTCAGGTGATGTTGAAAGTCCTGGTCCATTAATAGCAAGAATTGGAGGGTAACGATTTGTAATCTCAGGTCCATGGACAAGCCTCCAGATTTGCATGAAGGATATGAAGTTATGAACATATGTGTGGGTGTGGGTGTATATAAGTTTCCAAGGAAGAGTACTCATAATTGTTATAGTCTCAAGAGTTGTGTGACCTACCTTTCCAAAGTATTGATTATTTCCTCAGTATATTTCTTATATTGCTAGTCCTATGATAAAACCACATGAAAGATTTGGAAAATCAATGTACTTTATCTCTTCTTTCAATAGATAAAATCGATATTAATGTCTTCAACACTTTAAGAAATCTTACAGTGGTTAAGTTTTCTGGACTTTCTTTAGCCTAAGTTTTTCCTGAACAATTTAGTAATGGAATTTTTTTCAGGTTTTACCAGGTAATGTTTCATGAATAATTAAAAAAAAGGTACTGGTTAATGTTAAAGAAATTTAATGTGTGCATCTGTAATTTACCTTCTACTATATTTTAAGATGTCTTTTTTGTGTGATCAACCTTTCTTCAGCTGATTTGATAGCCTGTCCTCCCAATCTACTAGCCTCTTCATTTCTGAGGGACTTTTTCTTCCATGTTGTTTAGCCATCCATTCCCATAGTCATGTTTATCAATAAATTTGCCTACTCCTCCATAATCTCAGTTTTTTTTTTTTTTTTTTTAATTTTTTATTGTGGGTTGTTCAAAACGTTACAAATTTCTTGGCATATCATATTTGACACTTTGATTCAAGTGGGTTATGAACTCCCACCTTCACCCCATACACAGATTGCAGAATCACATCAGTTACACATCCATTGATTTACAAATTGCCATCCTAGTGTCTGTTGTGCTCCGCTGCCTTTCCCATCCTCCACCCTCCCCCCTCCCCACCTCTCCCCTCCCCTAAATCTGTGCTGTTTTAAACCACTGAGTNAAGGTATATCCTATCTAAAATTGCATCTCCATCACATTTATCTCTAGTTATTTATGTGGCTTTATTTTCTTTACAATATTGATCTGAAATTATACTACTTATCTAATTCCTTGGGTTTTGTCATTTTTCTTTAATAAAATGTTGGTTCTCAGCTTAGGAAGTTCTTGCTCAGCACTGTGTTGCAACAACACAGATTAAATTTTTTTGATAGTAAATCTTTAGAAATTTGTTTAAATAAATTTTCAAATTCCATATTTATGTAAAATATATATACATTCATATAGCTATATTGATAATTATTTTTTAAAATATTTTAACATAAACATATTAATGATATAAATTAAATTTACTCATAAGTATCAGAGTTTTGTAAAGGAATACATTCAACTGCTTCATTACAATTATCATTTAAAGAAATTAGTCCTATATGAGCATACTATAGTAATACTTGCATACCAATGTTTGTAGCACCACAATCCACAGTAGCCAAGTTACAGAACCAACCTAGGTTCTCATCATTAGGCAAATAATTTTTTTAAAAATGAGATATATATACACAATGGAGTTCTACTCAGCCATAAAGAAGAAAGAAATTATGTGAAATCATGTGGAAGTGAAAGGTTAAGAATGTAAAAGTTAAGTTTTGTTTTCTTGGTTGAGTCTAAGTTCTGTTTTCCTGAAACCTGAAATTTATGTAGATGTCAAAACAACTCCTGGAAAAACTACTAAATGTATGTTGAGAAATCTCTCCTAACCATCTGGTTGCTCTGTAAAAACAACCCCTCCCAGAAACCATGCAGCTCAGCACGCACACCCCTCAGGACTTAAACCAATCAGTTCAAATGTATGCCCTTTTCTTGTACTGACCAATCCCCCTTACCCAACTTGTTCCCGCCAGTGAATGTGCTAATCATGATTTAGAGTTGTTATTTGATTTTCCCGCGGCGTGTGATGATTTGCTAAGGGATGCTATGATGTATGTGGAGTCCCTGCCCTCCCCTAAAGAATGTATATAAGCTCTGCTTAAGCTGTTCTCGGGGCTCTTTGCTCCTCTCAAGTGAGCTCTGAGCCCCAGCATGCTAGACCCCTAATAAACCCTCTGCTGTTGCATGAGACAGTCTCTTGGTGGTCTCTTCCTCCGACGCTCGCTCGACTTTAACAGAAGAAATTATATGTGGTAAATGAATGGAAATGGAGAACATCATGCTAAATGAAATGCCAGACCCAAACAGTCAAGGGATGAATATTTTCTCATATGTGGAAGTTAGAGGAAATAAAGAAATAAAAAAAGGAGAAAGAGTAGAAATAGAAGGGAGGCTGGTAGGGCAGAAGTGGGGGACCAAAGAGTAGGGAAAAGAGGAGGCTAAAGAGACAACTGGGGAACGAAGTTTATCAAATTATGCTAGGTGCATGTATAGATATACCACAATGCATTTAAACTTTTATAACTGTAATATATCAATTAAATAATAAATATGTAGAAGTAAGATCAATAGAGTACATCAAGAGAAACTGGAGGAGGAGGAAGCAAGAGGAGGAATATACGAGGGACAGAAATGCTGCAAACTCTGTTATAGCATTTATGAATATGTCAAAATGAAGTGCACTATTATGTCTAACTTTAATGCACTTAAAGAAAAAGAGTTCTGCTAGTTCTAAATGTTTAATGAGGGAGCAAGCTTTAGCAAACACAGGCATTTTAAGGTGAAAACCAGGTTGAGAAAGGGTTTTAGAAGCAGATTGCTAGATTTCACCTTCCAAATGCTAGTGATGCTTCCCTGGTAAAAGGAGTTTAGTGTCTGGTGATGGTAGAATAAGGCAAAATGCATATCTTGGCAGATGATCTGTGATAGGTCTTGACAAGGATTATTAGTCATCATTCTAGAAGGCAGGGACAGCTAGGGATAGAGAAACAAGTTGTGTGCAATATGTGAGTCTACCCCTATTTAGAATGGTCTCAACTTGGACTAAAGATCAGGTATGGACCCCATTGTTTTGGAAATAAAGGCACAGAACCCTTGTTTGCAAGTATTAGGGCCTATAACCAGAGTGGGAGTAGCATACACTTGATTTGTACTGAGTTGCTAAATTAATGTAGCAAAGTTGCCTTTGGTTTTACTAGAGCTGGACTTCTTTCTGAAGAAGAGGAAGGGGGAAAAAATACCATGAAGAGTAAGAAGGTCTGGGATCTTGACTCCACCTGAAAGGTCATTATTTTCAGCCAGAATTTTGTTCCAAGGCCAAGACGGATTTTTTTTTTTTTTTAATCTTGATCTGATTCAGAGTCATCCTTGAATTTGTTCAGTTGCTTAGAAAATTCTTTTAAAAATACAAGAGTATCTATATGTGTGCTTATTGCCTATTTTAAGTATAGATTGCTTAAACAGAACAGCAGAAAGCAATCTGGGCCACTGGAGGAGTGGCAAACATGACTAGACAGAGAGGAAGTGAGAAAGATCTGGGGCACTTGATTCTTCCTGAGTATAGAGGTTTCCAAGGGCAGACCTGGCAGTGTCTGACACTCTTAAAGGGCTTCCTTAGGAGGCAGTAAAGAATAAGGGGTGGTCCCTGGTTGTACCTTTCCTAATTTTGTGAATCAGGTCCTTAGTTTTAGACATTGCATGTTTGAGGAGGTTGACCTAGTATAATTTTAAATAGAGACTTATCAATCTTCAGTTTTATTTTGCTGTTTCAAATGAATCCAGCTATACAACAGTGACCTACAGGATAAGTGTGGGATTAGTACTATCAGAGTTCATCTTTTGAACTCAGAATTTATGAAAGCATTTTTAAATTATATTTCACAAAAGCAAACTTGAAAATGGCTTTCATATCTCACACTGCACAATATGTTTAGCTATATATACAGATTTAATGGGATTTTATTTTTCTCTCCAATCTTCCCACAATAACTAATAAGAACCCCAATTTTGCCGGGCATGGTAGGGCATATCTGTAATCCCAGTAGCTCGGGAGGCGGAGGCAGGAGGATTGTAAATTCAAAGCTAGATTTAGCAATTTAGTGAGGCCCTAAGCAACTTAGTGAGAATCTGCCTCAAAATGAAAAACAAAAATAAAAAATGGAAAATGGGCTGGGATGTGGCTCAGTGGTTAAGTGCCCTTGGGTTCAATCCCTGATAACCTCCCCAACCACAAAAAAAAAAAAATGTTCATTTTTAGCCATAAAAAAATAAAAAACTTTGTTTTAAATAGGAAATTCTGAAAATTCTACAGAAAATTTAATTTGAGGAGAATGGTATGAGGTAAACTAAAACTGTAGGAACCATTTTAGTTGAAGCAAAGTTAGGACAAGGGAAATTGTACCAAATACAGAAAATTTTCTTTGACCTCTTCTCCTTTTTTATACTTTCCCAGGGGTTTCCTATTTGAAGACATCCTCATTTAACCATGTTTCTAGAAGCAAGTTAACTATTTAGTACATAAGAAAGAACTAGAATGCTCAGAAAATGTCAGCAGAATTAGATTTTATAGAATATTAATTAGACTGATGGAATAATGCCAGAAATTCCATAATTTTGTTTTGGAATAATGTGCCATTAGAAAAAATGAAAATGCCATTGCTTTTGAGGTTATTTTATAACATTATAGTTCAACTTAGAGGTCAGTAGTCTGTTGAAAAAATATGATTCTTGTGCTTTTTGATTGAAAAATATCTATTCATCCCAGTGTATGAATTCTATATTCATTTTCAGGTAGGTTACTGCACACTATTCTTTTACAATGTTTAATACATTCATTAGATACTTGAATTACAGTAATTGACATTTAGTTTGAATTTTTTTAATCTAAACGTTGATTGCCAAGGACATTTTCACTAAAGAGTAGGAGTATTATTGAAAAAATAAATGGGGAGTGGGATGAATATTTATATATCAAGAAGACCTTTATGGCAGAGTCAGGTAGGATATTTTGGATCACTTAAGAACAATCAAAATTTAAAGTTTGGAATAAAGGATATTAGAAATTTAGAAAAAAAATAGAAGGCTGTGGAAGAAAAACCTTTGTCCATTTTAGAGCTTTTACCTGACCATGTGTGCTAAAGTGGATGATCCAGGTGGCCCTCTATTATATGGTGGAACTTATATTTGGTGACTAATATATGACATGTACTCTTTCAACACAAAGAAAATTATGAGTAAAGTCTCATTTTATACTTTAAAGAGATAAAAACAAAGACCACCATTTGAAAAATTATGAATATTTACAAAATGAAGATTTTTAAAAGTAATTTGAAAGTCTTAGATGAATTAATGTGAAAATAATGAGTGAAAACACTTTTATATATATGAGTGTGGCTAGAGTGATCTTTTAGATTCAAATAAATATTTGCTCAGTATCAAAGCCACAACAAATTGAAGAACTAAGAGTGAAAAGCAATATTTAAGTTTTGGGAATTATATTAAAAGCAACAGTGTTCAAAGAATATCTTGGATGCTTCTTATTAGCAGCATTGTATGTGATATTGTTTAGAAGCTGGCCCATCCACTTGATTTGTACACAGGCTGCTTTAAAAGAGGAGTGGTGAAATAGTAGTAAATGTCACTGAAATATGTGTTTTGTGTGGAGTGGAGAGTACATAATAAAAATGATGAATTGATTCAAATCTTCCTTCCCTGTTTTCCTTCTTTTAAGCACAGTTGTTTAAATTCCCTATGTAGTTAGAATACATACACTTTTAAGAAAGCATTCTGCTGAAAGTAATTGGGTCTTTTTCACCATCACATAAATCTGTTAGGTGGTGCTTGATATTCTTGGAAAGTCATACGACAGGCATTTATTACTATCAAAGGGGCCTTCTAAAGAGAAAATTCACAGTTGTTTAATAAAATAAAGCAATTTAATGAGTTCTGCATAAATAAAACTCTTTGAAGGAAAATTTTGTTCAAAAAACATTTGAAACTTAAAAAAGCAAAACATATCACCACGATCTACTTTTGTAATGAGGAAGATGTATGGTTATTTCACTGAACAGTCATAAAATATTTATGCATATAGTAATTCATGACATAATTCTACTAAACTAGCAGCACCAAGAAGTAGTTTTGAGCACATTTCAAGTCAAACTTCCTGGGTTTAATCCTAGTTCTACTACTTAATATCAGTATTTGAACTTGGAACAGGTTACTTGATTACTGTTTGCCTAAGTTTCTTTGGTAAGATTGAAGATAATAATAATAATTATTTTTTTGTGTTATTTGGAGGACAAAAGAAGATAATAATATATGAACAATTCCTTGTACACATAATACTCAATGTTAGCTTATTATTATACCCATAAGGGCTTTTCTTTATACAGTGTGAGGTTTAAAGCTCAGGCAATTGATATAGGAAACAAGTTCACATAAATTTTGAAATATTTCCTAGAACATTGGAAACCCAGACAACAAAAAGTATAGAATAAGTATATTACAAAAATAGTGGTCAGGAAAATTCTTTCAATAGGCATAAAAGCTCCACATTTTATGTATTTCATTCTTATTTGTAATAATGAACAAGAGTGCCTAAATGTGAAGAAATTTAAAAAAACAAAGGGTCTCAATAATTACGTATCCATCACATTAACAGGTTTTAACTTTTACATTTTCTAAATAATGATCTTCAAAAGAGGAGGAAGACCTCCTTAGGGAGTCAGAAAGATGCAAACACTTTTAGATGTGCTATTTCAAGTTCATTGATAAAAAAAAATAGAGATTACCCAGTTTAGTATTTCTTCTTAAATTATTGTTAGTTGAAATAACAACACAATTTACTGAATATATGTTATGTGTCACACATCAGGCCTATCATCTAATGCAAATTACCAATTGAAAACCACAACTATTGGTTTTGGGGTTGAACATGCTACCAATATTTTGATTAGATGTTCGCCATAACTGTGTAAAAGGAGTGCACCACAGTTATTGGATTCCTTAAACATTTTTCATTACAGTAAGTTTATTGGACTCTATTTAAAGTCCTTCATTTGTTGTCTATTATAATAATGTTAGAACCTGATTGGTCATCCTGTTGAAACAATGTCTGCTAGACCATTGCTTTACTCTTCATATCTCTTTCTACATAATAAGAAAAAGGCAGTGAATGCTTATACAATCCTACCAAACTCACCTTGGCTTTAGGCCATCACAACTACTTCCCAGCTCCATTTGGGATGTTCTGTGGGGCTGTTTTTCATACATCTAAAGTGGCTTCTCTAACCAGTTTATGTTATTATTTAATTTAGTATTTATTTCTTAGTATTTTGGCTTTACACCCAAGACCACCAAGACTTTTAAAAATGTTACTGTTTATCTTGAAAATAGCAAAATACTCAGCACATAATAGAAACCCAATAAATATGTGATAAATGTATGTAAAGCATATTATACAAATAATAATCTGTCTTACAAATAACATTTCAGGTGTTAATTACTTATATATCTATAAACAATGCAAATTTACAAAATTATTAATGAAGTAAAATATAAGGAAGAATGCTAACATACTGTGTTCTTTTTAATATGTCTGGAGTGTTTATTTTCTTCCTGACATTTTACTTGGTGCTAAATATTCAATAAATGAAAAAAAAAATTGGTAGTAGTCTTATATGATTTCTAAGTAGTGTAGGGTGTGTCACTCAAGTACACCAGCAACAAATGTTCATCTACAGATAAGTCAAAGTCTTGAGTTTATATGATGCTATTAAAAGAGAAAATAAGCATCAGGAGTTGGCAAAATTTATCTATCTAGCTACTGAAGGAACTGGCTAAATAAAATAAGTGAATCTAAACAGCAGAGAAAATGTTATTTCTTATTGAGAGGAGTCTCTATGGTATCTAAAGAAAGAAGAATAACTTCCAGAGATTTTTTGCCCAGATTACCTGAGACCATGGCATACAGTTTTAAGAATTTACATAGGAGAGAGTTGAAAGTAGAGCTGCCATATATATGTCATACATATGTCATGTATAATTATGTATGTATACTCAGTTACATTAGTGAGACATGCTCATCCACAGGGAAGTCAGTCTTGAGTTTATATGACACTATTAGAAGAGGAGTTGACTAATCAACAATAAAATTTTCTACATCCAATCTCACTTGCATACATGGCAATGTTGATAGTTTGAAGAGGTTAGTGTAGGTATATTGATTTCCTTGTTTATTAGGTACCCTTAGGCATTATAATATTTTTAAAACCATCCTTTGAAGCAAAGAAATTTTACAAAGAGAATATTTAGGTTCTATGAAGAACAAATAATAAAAATTAATAGTTATTTCATGATCTAACAGATCATATTTCTCCTTTTTGTGTTTTTTTTTTATTTTTTATTTTTGCACTAGGGATTGAACCAAGGGTCGTTTAGCCACTGATCCACATCCCCATCTCTTTTTATATTTTATTTATAGACAAGGTCTCACTAAGTTGTTTAGAGCCTCACTAAATTGCTGAGACTAGCTTTGAACTTGTGATCCTCTTTCTTGGGCTGCTAGAAAGCATAGTGACAAATCTATAGAATATTTTTTTTTAATTTGGTTGAATTTATGATTGCTTTATTTATACTTTTTTATCTCTTACGTTTTCTTTTGAAACTTTTTATTTTTATAAATATTGTCTAATAGGCTATTAAAAGGATATATCCAGACATACATACATATGTTTCTGGGAGTGTGAATTTGTGTATGTCTTTATACTTTAGTATTTCATTTCTTTAAAAGCTATTGTAAATTACTGTTATAGAGTTCAATTATTGTTCAGAGTTCATATTTAAAGTTTGCTGTTTTAACAAAGAGATAATTTTAACAAAACAATATATAAACAAATGATATAAACGTAACACTGGTAAAGTGGAGAAGTGGCATTAGTACTATGAGGGGACATGCATTCTTTCTTGGCATCTGTCAGAAAATTATAAATTATAATGATTAACCCTTGATGGATAAAATTATAAGGCAGTTATAGACCTATAATTAGCATTAGCACTTAAATACCATCAGTCTCACCTTGTATGACTGTGTTCACCACACATGACTTTAGTGCAATTTTCCTAAGATAACAGCATAGATCTGTGGTATAGTAGGGTAAAAAAAAAAAAAAAAAAAAGAATTCTGCATTTTAGCTTGCTATTCTTTGATAAAGGATGACATTTTGATAATGTCAGGTCAGGTCTAAGGTTTGGTATGAATATTAACTATGAGAAAAATAGTGTAGCTCTTATTTAAGTTATTTAATGTCATTTTATAATGCGTGACAGCTTTACTTGTTCACACATACACCATGTGCAATATTATGATGGAATGTGGAATTTCATATGTTGGACTGTCAAAGTCAACCATTATGTTTATCTTATTTTCTATAATATTTTGTACTTCTTGTGTTTTGTGTGTGTGTGTGTGTGCTAAAAACAAAATTTTTCTAAGTTTTTATTTTTTTTCCTAAATGTGTTAAGAATTCACTGGAGCAGAAGAAACAAAAGAATACTGAGATGTAGGAAAATAAATCAGAGCCCATGGATAGATACATACCACTTGAGAAAATATTCACAGTCAGTTTTAACTGAGATTTGATTAGTGTGAATAATAAGGATACGGCTTAAGTAAATACAGGTTATAACAACATTCTAGAATTATATAAAGAAAACAAGAGTAATTATAACCCCATAAATTATTATTTTATAGCTAATCTTTTTAAGATTAGTAACCCTAAAAATAGACAATGAAATAAAGACTACATATACCAGTGAAAATTACTATTGTAGTTCAACAAACATCATTGGAAAAGGAAATAAGATGGAAAAAGCAACAAAATGAAAATTGGAAGAAAACGAAATCAGTCCAGATGTTGTGAATCTGTTTTTCATGCAGAGATGCTTAAATGCAAGTAATGGCCTTCCAGGCAAGGTTGCTGAGATAATAACACTGAATTTGTTCAAGATGGTTTGATTAGATGGTCTGACGGTGGAGGTTTGGAACTATAAGGAGCACAAGCTATGTAGGCTAGCTGGGCTCTTCACATTTTTAAAAGAAATTTTTTATCTTCATTTAAGATGTTGAATGAATACTGAGCTTTCTCTAATTTTTGTTTAGTCTTAACATCAGATCTCACATTTTGTTTCACATTTTGATCAGTCTTTTTAACAGCTTACCTCTCATTACTACTCACAGTTTTTTCTTTAATGGTGCTGTTTTTTGTTTTGTTTTGTTTTCCTTTCTGATTTTGTACCACTGGCCTTAATACAGTACCTCCTGTAGCTTCCCCTACTGTGATCCTTATTATATAAAGGTTTGTTCCACATGCTATTGTCTTTCATCATGTTTGAGTCTTGACAAACATTCCTTTGAAACATTGTATCGTATAAATAGTTTATAGTGGTCTCATGCAATAATTGTAATTGTTGGGCATACGACTACTATTATTGCCAATTTTTAATTTAGAAGTTTTCTGTATGACACAAAAATGTGTTTGAAAGCATAAAACTGAGAAATAAAAGACATAAATTATTTTTAAAAATTTTAAATAGAAATTTTAAAAATTTCATGTCTATCTTTTCCTAAACACAAGCTAAAATCAATGAAGATGTCTGTATATAAAGGCCATGAATTATATTTTCCAAGTTGTGAAAGAAGCAGCTAAAAAATAATTAAAATTTACAAAGAAATAACAAATAATAAATACACTATCTTATAAAATGATTTATAAATTGGCTTTATAATATGAAATATTTTTAGAAGAATTAGAAATAATGTTTAAGGAATTCTTTAGTTTTTATATAAATATCATTCTAGCAATGCCTTCTGCAGTAACCTAATTTCTTGTCTCTCAACAGTTAGAAACATCAGTGATGGTGGAGCATAGACTTATAATTTTGAGAGGGAAATTGGCTCACTCCTATTCCCATAATCACCAAGGAACAGAATGAACACACAAAAAAATATTTCTATGAAACCCAATACATATACATTGTAATTAATCTGATCTCAATGGGACAATTCATGGTACATGACACAATGATGACCAAACATAGAAAGGGGAAGTATGCTATTGAAAAATGGAAATGGTCTAATATCACTTATCTGCGTAAATTGTGGCATTCCTCATGTTTCTTGTACTTGTTTTGTTCATTTCTGTGATTGGACTGTGAATTCTTTTAAAGCAAACTGTAAGTTATTTATTTTGCCATTACTCATATGTGGCAAATATCTAGTGAAAGGAATTCTATAAATATTCATTGAATGAGTGGATATATCATGATTTAAAAAGTGATATATTGAATTAATACATAAATATATAAGTAGTCATTTATTTAAAAATAATTTACAATTGCTATCATTTTTTTTAAGCAGAAAGTGAGAGAAAGGAAAAACAATCCTGGAAGAACTAAGGGCAAAAAGGTTTATGTGGGAATTTCAGTGTTCTATTTATTTCAGCAGGATGTATTTGTTAGTAAATTGTAGTGTTTTGAGTTCCTTAAGTTTTGCCTATTAAGGTACTCTATTTAAAACTCACTAAGAATAGAATGTAATATTAAATGGTAATCATTAAAATGGTAATTTATGCATTTGTTACATAAATTGTTATTTTATGTAATATGTGTAGTTAATATGTATAGTTTTGAAAAATGAAAATTATCCATAATGCCATTGCCTATTGAAAACTAGTATTAGAAATTTAGAATTTCCTTCCACTCTTTTCCTGGAAAGATATATAATTATATAGTATGCTACAGATTAATAAATAAATAAACATGATTTTTAATGTGTAATATTTTAATAGATATGTTAAAATTATCTCACAAGCATCTTTTAATATGATTTAAATATTTGATAAGCATTTAAATTGTTTTATAACATTCTATTAAATGCAGTTAATCCTTATGCTCACCAACGTTTAATTTGCTTCATAAAATAAATTCATTGTTATTGTTAATCAGAATTGGTGGTTTAAATTTTATTATGACACTGATATATTAACATATTAATGTGCAGAAAGACATTTTATTTCTGGGAAAGGGATTTTTTGACAGTAATAATTTGGGGGTGTCATTTCTTGACCCAATTCCACCAATCTACTCTATAGAGTAATGAACTCATTTCTCTGAAATGCTCAATAAATATTCCAGTGATTTGTTGTGAATTCATAGCTGAATCATTCATAAACATTTGTGAATATACCATGGGGGTGCAGAGAGGGTATTTTCACTTTTAATTAGATAGCTTGTTGCTTCCATAAATTGGGTCTATTTACAAGGTGTTAATACATGTCATCAAATTTAGATATAATTTTCACATGGATGCCCAAGTTATAATTGAGGTGAAAACCTTTATAATCTTTCTCCTGAAATTTTAATCCATGATAATTTCATTTAGCTATTTCAGTACTATTAAAAATAAAGTTTAGTAAACTGCATCATTAATTTTATCTGCCTTATTACATTCTATTCCTTAGAAAGTAATTGGTTAAATATATCCAAAAGAGACTTTAAGTCTATCCTTCTTTTAATATTTAAGTAAATTTATGTTTATTCAATAATATTTTAGATAATGTATATTGTGAGAGTTAAATTAGAACATTAAATAACAGTATATTAATACAAAGAATACCAAGAAATAGAGGATAATCATTGATGCTGGTGAAATTGAATCTAGTTGAGAGGTTATAGGATGGTTATGAGTACGATCCATTAGAGAATCTTCTAGAGAGTTTTTGACAGTGGGAACTCCATGAAAAGATGATATGCATAGACTCTTTGAAAATCTTAGTTAAAATGAAACGTTAAGTTCTCTGGAAACATCATACTTACACAATTAAGCTATGTGTTTTACTTTGATTTTGTTATTAGTCTTAATAAATCACTGTTCAATTGCATGCAATTTTGTAGGGATTTGTATATTGTTAAAAATTATCATTGTGATTTAGAATATTTTGTGAATAACATTGTTTGGAATTGCACCTTGGGTTTGTTTTTAACCTCATGAACTTCTGTGTCACATATATAGTGAATTTAACATTTTAATTTTAGTTTACATAAAACAATTACAATTCAAACTTAGAGAATTTGTCTCACAGGAGTGTAATCTGTTATGCCAGTTTGATGCTATTTTTAGCATTTGAGAGTAAGATATAAGAGATATATAAAATTCAACATAAGGACATTGTGCCTAACTTTAATATAAATTAAAGTTAGGGAAGTGAACCTCTCTAATGCATATATCCAGTAATAGTCTTGTCCTTTTTATCCTCACATTGTTTTTTTTTTCTCACATTGAGAGATACTATATTATAGAAGATAATCAAAATAATTGAATAGTATGTTTAATATTCCAGGGGGGTAAGTTACCAGATTTTAAACAATATATTATTAGTTTTATCTCCCTATTTCTCATTTTATACACATAATCCTTAAGATTTCTAAATGTGTTGCATACTTCTAGAACTTTATTTTAGGTAGTACCCAAATTTGTAGATTTCTGTGCCCAAAAGTAGAGATTTCATAATTGGACACTCAAATAGTTCTATATTTTGAACCTTGAAGAAGAAATAGCACCCAAATGAATGCTGCTTTTTACAAGAGTATCAGGCAACAGAAGCAACCACCATTAGCATCCAGTGTGCAGAAACGGAATAGTTTTATTACATAATATGGGAGAATTGCTCACTACTGTCTGTTCCTGCTGACAGTCCTGATGTTCAAACTGGTAATATCCTCAAAGCTATTTTTTTTTTTTAAACTCAGTGCTTTGTTATTAGATGGTAATAGGTATTTGGTATAGAGGAGAAGAAGCAATGGGACAATTAACATTAAAAGGCTCAGTTAGAAAAGTCAATGGAAGAAAGTATGGTCTGAATGAGAATGCCAAAGGTTTGTTTTACTTTTTCTCTTTGTTTATGCTGTCAAGTTAAGGGTGGCTAAAATGTAATAATCTAAACTTTTGCTTCTATGAGAAAAGCTGAGTAACTGAAGCATCAAGCTTCCTTTGCTAATTTTGCCTTCCCTGGCCATCTTCCTTGGTGATCTCTCTAGAATACACACTTTAGGTTCCCTGTAGCAATAATGGCTCTGTACAGATCCAGAATATTAACTCAACTAGGACACTGTCCATGTGACCTTTGCAGAATTGAAATTATTCCTCTAAAAATACATAAATGCTATCTATGTCTAATTAAAATCAGTGTGAAAAATTATACATACAGCCACATAGTATAATTGTTTATACTATTATAAAACTGTTTATCAGTTCACAATTCATGTACAATTTAGAAAATACTTTAAAATTATAATTTCCTCTCCCATCACACAATTTGGAATAAATGAATAATATAGAATCACCATATCTCAAAGCCAGATGAGACATTAGCATTTATGGGGCCTTAGCAGTTTGGACAAACCCTGATTTAGAGTTTTGATTCAGTTACTGTAATATAAATTTTGAAACTCTTACCTGCTCAAAAAAAACCCTGATTTAGAGTTTTGATTCAGTTACTATAATATAAATTCTGAAACTCTTACCTGCTCAAAAAAGTAGTGTTTTTCATCTATAAAAATGAAGCACATCATAACTGTCTCTTAGAATAATGA
The DNA here is from genome assembly GCF_001458135.2 of Marmota marmota marmota. Classification (NCBI taxonomy): domain Eukaryota; kingdom Metazoa; phylum Chordata; class Mammalia; order Rodentia; family Sciuridae; genus Marmota; species Marmota marmota. The sequence goes on from NW_025999862.1 coordinate 6,265,325, forward strand.
TAAGAATGAAACTAAATGATTTATATGTATATGTTACCTAGTAAAATGACTGGAAAACAACAGGCACTCAAAAAGTATTTGTTGGAGCTGGGGTTGTGGCTCAGTGGCAGAGCCCTTTTCTAGCATATATGAGGCACTGGGTTTGATTCTCGGCACCACATATACATAAATAAATAAAAAAAGTTCCATTGACAACTAAAGAAATATTTAAAAACAAATAAAGAAACAAAAAGTATTTGTATTTGATGGGAGGGGAGGGAAGAGGATGCGGGGATAGGAAAGATAGTAGAAGGAAATGCCAGGTGTCTGTTTTCACGACTAAAAGGCTCAGGGGTCACTCCAGTTGAACTGGGCTAACTGGGCTGCAAAATAACCACACAAGAGACACAAATATCTTTTGCTTTGGGGTCGCTGTGACAGCTCCTCTGACCTTAAGGGTCTGCAGGAAGAGAGAGAGAGAGAGAGAGTGAGAGCACTGACCCCTTTTATTGAGGAGAAGTTATTCAAATGAGGCACCGGGTCAGGTTTCAGGGGGCTGAGTCTATCTTCATGATGTCCACTGTCAGCAGGTTGACTGACACCTGGGTAGGCCACAGTAAGAGAAGGGGACACACACAAGGCACTTCCTTGGAAGATTCTATCCTAAATAGGGTAAGGGGTTATATTACAAAGGAACAGGTGAGCACAGTAGCTTCATCCATGGGGCTGTAGCAAGATACATCCATGCACGAGACACCGACCCTCGGACCCAAGAAGGGTGGGGAAAGCTCTGCCACATTTCTGTGACTGAACGCTTCAGCACCCAGCCGGGGAGTGTGACTCAGTCACATGTAAGGTTGGTCTCCCACAATGAAACAGACATAATTACTGTATGTACACATGTGACTGCATGATCAATATGATTCTGCGACATGTACACTCAGAAAAATGAGAAATTATATCCCATCTATGTATGTCAAAGTATATAAATGCATTCTACTGTCATGTATAACTAATTAAAACAAATAAAAATTTTAAAAAAGGATTTGTTGAAAATGCAAAGAAAAGAAATCCAGTTGATACCTAGAAATGCATATGAAGGCTAGAAGAGTTGGAGACAAAAATAACAGCAAACTTTTTATTAGTTATAGTCTTGGAAAAATTATGTTTAAAAAGTCTACTTCATAAACTGTAAACATCTATAGATGATGCGTGTTGAGGATTAATATTAGTTCTCTTTGTATTGTAGAATATAAACAGTGCTTTCTTTGAGGTCTCAAATGAACTTGGCAGTGTGTGTAGGATGTTGGAAGAATCTCCTTTGTTGTTACTACTGATGAAACACTATTGATGCATTCTTATTAATTAAATTGCACAGTTTATATTAGGATTCACTCCATGTTTTAAATTCAGTAGGTTTTGACAAGTGTATATTGATGTGTGTTCACCATTACAGTGTCATACAGAAGACTTCAATTTCCCTGAAACTCACCTGTTCACCCACCCCGCTTACCCCAGAACCCTTAGCAACCACTGGCCATTTTATTATCTCCATAGCTTTGTCTTTTTCAGAATGTGATTAATTGCAACCACACAGTATGTAACTTTTCCAGAGGGACTTTATTCATTAGCAATATACATTTAAGTTTACTCCACAGTTCCTTAGGTTTAATAATTCATTTCTTTTTATCAGTTTTAAAACATCCCATTTTCTGGATGTTCCATAGTTTTGTCATTCACCTTCTTGAGGACATCTTCCTTGCTTCCATGTTTTGGCAATTATAGATGAAACTGCTGTAAACATTCATGTGCAGGTGTGGAAATAAGTTTTCAATTTATTTGGATAAATATAAAGGAGTATGATTATAGGACTATAATGTAAGTGCATGTTTAGTTGTATAAAGAAGTGCCAAATGTTTTCCAAATTGGTTGGACCATTTTTCATTCCTCCCAGAATTGAATGAGAGCTCCTGTTTCTTGGCATCATCACCATCATTTGGTGTTGTCAGTGTTTTCAATTTTAGGCACTTTAACTTATATGCAATATGTAGTTTATTTTTTTTTTTTAGCAGAACAAATACAGTATAATTTCCTTTATCTGTGGAGGCAAAATTGAGGAATCTCAGCACAAGTGTGAAAACTGAAATAAATGTAAGGGATTATTTAAAATAGTCAATGTCCTGGGTAGCTTCATTAGAAAGAAGATACAACTGAGGAAGGAGTTAAAGAGCTTCAACAGACTTTTCTATTGTTCATACCTAAAAATTGTTGAATAAATATCTATTTTAATAATATTTTAGTCATATTTAATAATATTTGAATAATATTGTTTAAAATGTATTCATATGTTACCTGTATTTGAACACAAATAATATGTAGTTTTAATCTGTAATTGCCTGACAATATATGTTGATAATCTTTTTATAGTCTTGTCATATGTTTATCCTCTGTTTTTTATTACTTAATTAACTTATTTTAATTAGGTATATATGACAGCAGAATGCATTTTGCTTCATTGTACACAATCACAGCACAACTTTTTATTTCTCTGGTCATACATGATGTAGTATCGCACCATATGTGCAGGCATACATGTACCTAGGGTAATGATGTCCATCTCATTCCACCATCTTTCCTGCCCCCATGCACCCTCCCCATTCCTCTCTCACCTTTGCCCAGTCAATGTTCCCCCATTTTTTCCATCCTCCCCTGATTATGGATTAGCATCCACTTATCAGAGAGAACATTTGGCCTTTGGGTTTTTGGGATTGTCTTACTTCGCTTACCATGATATTTTCCAATTCCATCTATTTACCTGCAATTGCCATAATTTTATTCTCTTTTAATGCTGAGTAATATTCCATTGTGTATGTATACCTCCGTTTCTTTATCCATTCCTCCATTGAAGGACATCTAGGTTGTTTAGCTGCTGAAGCTGCTATAAACATTGATGTGGCTGCCTCACTATAGTAAGCTGATTTTAAGTCCTTTAGGTATAGATCAAGGAGTGAGATAGCTGAGTCAAATGGTGGTTCCATTCCAAGTTTTCTAAGGAATCTCCATATTGCTTTCCAGATTGGCTACACCAATTTGCAGTTCCACCAGCAATGTATGAGTGTGCCTTTTGCCCCATATTCTGGCCACCACTTATTGTTGTTTGTAATTCTTGATAACTGCCATTCTGACTGGCATGAGATGAAATCTTAGAGCAGTTTTGATTTTCATTTCTCTAATTACTAGAGATGTTGAACATTTTTTCATATAATTGTTGATCAATTGTATATCTTCTTAGAATGTCTGTTTAGCTTTTTAGCACATTGATTGATTGGGTTTTTTTTTTTGTTTGTTTTTTTTGGTGTTAAGTTTTTTGAGTTCTTTTTATACTCTGGAGATTAGTGCTCTATCTGATGTGCATGTGGCAAAAATTTGCTCCCAAAAAGTAGGCTCTCTCTTCACCTCATTGTTTCTTTTGCTGGAAAGAAGCTTTTTAATTTGAATCCATCCCATTCATTAATTCTTGATATTATTTCTTGTGCTTTAGAAGTCTTGTTAAGGAAGTTGGGGCCTATAACAACATGATGAAGATTTGGGACTTTCTTTTCCTCTATTACTGCGGGATCTCTGGTCCAATTCCTAGGTTCTTCATCCACTTTGAGTTGAGTGTTGTGCATGATGAGAGGGGTTTAGTTGCATTTTGCTGCAAATGGATTTCCAGTTTTCCTAGCACCAGTTGTTGAAGAGGCTATCCTTTCTCCAATGTATGTTTTTGGCTCCTTTGTCTAATATGATATAACTGTATTTATGTAGGTTTGTCTCTGTGTCTTCTATTCTGTACCATTGGTCTACAGGTCTATTTTGGTGCCAATATCATGCTGTTTTTGTTACTATAGCTTTGTAATATAGTATAAGGTCCGGTATTGTGATGCCTCCTGTTTCACCTTCTTGCTAAGGATTGCTTTGGCTGTTCTGGGTCTCTTATTTTTCCAAATGAATTTTATGATTGCTTTTTCTATTTTTATAAGAAATGATGTTGGGATTTTATTTGGAATCACATTGAATCTGTATAGCCCTTTAGGTACTATGGCCATTGTAACAATAATAATTTTGCCTATCCAAGAGCATCGGAGATCTTTCCATCTTCTAAAGTCTTCAATTTTCATTAGTGTTCTGTAGTTTTCATTGTAGAGGTCTTTCACCACTTTTGTTGATTCCCAAGTTGTTGTTGTTTTTTTTTTTTTTTTGAGGCTAGTGTGAATAGGGTAGTTTTTCTAATTTCTCTTTCAGAGGATTCATCACTTTTATATAGAAATGCATTTGAATTATGGATATTGATTTTATATCCTGCTGATTTGCTGAATTTGTTTATGAATTCTAGAAGTTTTCTTGTGGAGTTTCTTCTGTCTTCTAAGTATAGAATCATGTTGTCAGCAAATAATGATAGTTTGGGTTCTTCCTTTTCTATTCATATCCCTATAATTTCTTTCATCTGTCTAATTGCTCTGGCTAAAATTTCAAGGACAATGTTGAATAGAAGTGTTGAAAGAGAACATCCCTGTCTTGTTTCAGTTTTTAGAGGGAATGCTCTCAATTTTTTTTCAGTTAGAATAATTTTGGCCTGTAGTTTAGCACAGACAGCATTTACAATGTTGATGGATGTTCCTACAGTTCATAGTTTTTCTAGTGTTTTGAATATGAAAGGGTGCTGTATTTTGTCAAATGCTTTCTCTGCATCAATTGATATGATCATATGATTCTTATCTTTAAGTCTATTGGTGTGATGAGTTATATTTTTTTGATTTCCATATGTTGAACCAAACTTGCATCCCTGGAATGAATCCCACTTGATCATGGTGCACTATTTTTTTAAATATGTTTTTGTATTTGATTTGCCAGAGTTTTATTGAGAATTTTTGCATCAATGTTCATCAGGGACATTGGTCTGAAATGTTTTTTCTTTTATATGCCTCTGCCTGGTTTTGGTATCAGGATGAAAGTAGCTTCATAGAACGAGTTTGGAAGGGTTTCTTCCTTTTATATTTCATGGAATAATTTGAGGAGTAATGGTATTCATTCTTTGTAGGTCATGTAGAACTCAGCTCTGAATGCATCTGGCCCCAAGCTTTTCTTGTTTGGAAGGCTTTTGATGGTGTCTTCTATTTCTTTGCTTGAAATTGATCTACTTAAATTGTGTATGTCCTCTCGACTCAGTTTTGGTTAATCATATGCATCTAGAAATTTGTTGGTATCTTTGAGGTTTTTCTATTTTACTGTAGTACAAGTTTTCAAAATAGTTTCTAATTGTCTTCTGTATTTCAATAGTGTCTGTTGTGATATTTATTTTTCATCACGAATTTTAGTAATTTGAGTTTTTCTCTCCTTATTTTTATTAGGGTGGCTAAGCATTTGTCAATTCTATTTATTTTTTCAAAGAACCAGCTTTTTTTTTCTTTTACAATTTTTGGAATTGTTTCTTTAGTTTCAATTTCACTGATTTATGCCTGGATTTTAATTATTTCCTATCTTCTACTTTTGGGGTTAGTTTGTTTTTCTTTTTCTAGGGCTTTGAGATGTAATGTCAGGCCATTTATTTGTTGACTTTTTATTCTTTTAATGAATGAGATGAATGCAATGAACTTTCCTTTAGCACTGCCTTCGTGGTGTCCCAGAGATTTTGATAAGTTGTGTCAGAGTTCTTATTTACCTGTAATAATTTTTTTTTATCTTCTTCCTGATGTCTTCTGTTATTCATCTATCAATCAATAGGGTATGGTTTAGTCTCCAGGTGTTGGAGTAGCTTTTATTTTTTGCTTTATCATTGATTTCTAATTTCATTTCATTAGATAGAATGCAGGGTAGTATCTCTATTTTTTTGTATTTGCTAAGACTTGCTTTGTGGCATAACATATGGTTAGTTTTGGACAAGGATCTGTGTGCTGCTGAGAAGAAAATATATGTGCTCATTGATGGATGGACTATTCTATATATGTCTGTTAAGTTCAAATTATTGATTGTATTATTGAGTTCTATAGTTTCTTTGTTTAGTTTTCATTTGGATGACCTATCCAGTGGTGATAAAGGTGTGTTAAAGTCACCCGGAATTAATGTGTTTTGGTCTATTTGCTTCTTGTATTTGAGAAGGGTTTGTTTGACATACATAGATGCCCCATTGTTTGGGGCATAGATATTTATGATTGTTATATATTATTGATGTATGACTCCCTTAAGCAATATGAAATGTCCTTCTTTTTCCCTTTTCATTAGCTTTGATTTAAAGACCACTTTATCTGATATGAGGATGGAAACCCCTGCTTGTTTACATGGTCCATATTAGTGGTACATGTTTTTCCTTTCCTTCCACCTTCAGTCTGTGGATGTCTTTTCCTGTGAGATGAGTCTCTTGAAAGCAATGTATTGGCGGGTATTTTTTTAATCCAATCTGCCAGTCTATATCTTTTAATTGATGACATTCAGGGTAATTATTGAATATGATTTGTATTCCAGAACATTTTGGTTTATTTTTGGTTTTTAACCTGACTTGGTGTTTCTCCTTTGATTGGCCTTTCCTTTAGTGGAGTCTCTCCCTTCGGTGATTTTCATTGTTGTTTTTCATTTCCTCCTCCTGGAATATTTTGCTGAGGATGCTGTAGTGTGGGCTTTCTTGCTGTAAATTCTTTTAACTTTGGTTTTCATAAAAGGTTTTTATTTTGTCATCAAATCTGAAGCTTAATTTTTCTGGATATAAGATTCTTGGTTTTCTTTCATAGTTTGGTATATGTTCTTCCAGGATCTCCTGGATTTGAGGGTCTGGGTTGAACAATCTGCTGAGATAAGAACTGGTCTCTTTCTATATGTGATCTGATTCTTCTCTCTTGCAGCCTTTAAGATTCTATCCTTATTCTGTATGCCAGGCATTTTCATTATAATGTGCCTTGGTGTATATCTGTTGTAATTTTGTATATTTGGTGTCATGTAATGTTTATCTTCTTTTATGAGATGTCTGCCCAAATATTTTGCTTATTTGTTAAATTAAGTTTATATATTTATTATTATTTAGTTTTTAAAATTCTTTGTAAATCTTGGATCACAGTATTTTATCATGTGTATGTTTTGAAAATACTATCTTTAGTGTGTGATTTCTTTTTCATTATCTTAGTATTGTCTTGCAAAGAAAATATTTTATGAAGCACAACTTATTTTTTCCATTGATTATGTTTATATGTTGTATTTAAAGATTCATTGCCATGCAAAAGTTACCTACATTTTCTCCTATATAACCATAGAGAAGACTAATAGTTTTATATTTTAAATGTAGGCCAATGATTCAACATGTGATTTTTTCTTTATATGTTTTGCCTGGAATAGAGCTGTACCTGAAAAATTGGTAACTGCTAAATCAAAGCATGTAGTCTGGCATATAGTCTAAGAATAACTTCCCAAATTGGAAAGCATGATTTTTACAAATTTAAAGTAAATGTGTGTCAGAAATTCATATTGAGAGTCACTAAGATTATCAGCCTTGTTTAAAAAGAATTGGATAAAAAATGTTTCAATAAAATTTGTCATTTAGAAACAAACCTGGTCAATGTCCCACAGAACAATAAAACTGTTAACCTTTAGGTTTATCTTTAATAGAGAAATAATTTCCATTTCTACCAATAAAATTTTATTTAAGTTACTATGTGAGAAGAATCATTTATATGGCTCTAAGTTTTCAAAAGGAAGTGAGCATCTATCCCTACAGAGTTGTAAAATATACTCATCAACAGTAATAGCAAGTGGAACAAAGGTGCACAGTCCTGGGAGTTAAGTATTTGCCAGTCAAGCCTGATTTTCAGTGTCTACCCTGCAGGACACAGAAAGGACAAGCCATAGTCAATTTTGCTTATTTCTAAGCTTTTGATAAGTTTCTTAATAACTTTACATAGAAAGCTATTGTAAGAGCCCACTTAAGATTTACTGAAAGAAATATGAAGGTGTCAGTGACTCTTTCTTATTTTTTATTTCTATAGAATTGTATGTGCATAAGTACTGTAGAGTTACTATAAGTGCTAGTTGATAACTAGTTTGAGAATAGCAATCTTAAGACTGTATTTATTAATAAAAATCTTAAAAGATTTTTTTTTTAATTGTTAGAGGTAAAGGGAAGCTTGAGTTGTCCAAAAGCTCAGTAAAGAATAAACAGCTTGGAGTACAGAGAAACTGGGCAAAATTTTGTGTAAAGTCTAACAAAACATTATTGAATAATAAAATGACTGTAATTTTTATAAGCAAATGCAATGGGCTCATCTCTAGGTAAGTGCAGAGCAAATACATACAACCAGGAGATAAATAAGTAAAGACAGGTTTGTAATTTGCAGAAAGTAACACCAGACACAGTACTCAAAGCAGTGTTCATAACAGACAGAAAGCAAGGGGCTCTTATTGGGACAATTTATACATATTCATATAGAAAATATTCTATCACTATAGAGTAGGCACATTCCTGAGCATGCTCAATTTGAGGTCCTATTGTATTGGCACCCCCTTTATCCACAAAAAAGTCTTAACTGGGCTTCTCCAGAAATCTTCACCATGGCTGATTTTAGGACTGTCAGAAAAATAGTCTCTACAAAAGAGTTCAATGTAGATAAACTTCCAGTTTTCATGTTGCCCTGTTTTAGTTGGCCACTGGCCGGGAAGAAATCAGCACTCCAGGTGCTGGATATCCCCTTACTAGTTTTTTACAAATATATATCCAGTATAGTAGTTTGTAGAAATGTGTAAACAAGGTCTCTGGCCTTGAGCTGGGGCTTCACACAAATGTAGATGTCTACATTTTTAAGATAAGAGAAGTTACTAATTGGGCTCCATGGTAACAGCTGGCAGGGGGAGGGAAGAAAGGGGAGAAGAAGCTCTCCCCTTCTCAGGTGTTGTCCTTGAAGGGTTAACTTGCTCAAAATAGTTAAAGAAAAGTTGCTTTTATGTGAACTTCTGCAGAATGTGAACTTCTGAGTCCCTCCCCTTACATGCTGGGTATAAAACTTTGAAACTCCCTGAACTCGGGGTTCAGGAGATTGATTGATTACAGCAAAAGCTGTGCCCTCTGAACCTGGCTGCAGCCAAATAAAACTGTTTCCTGCTAGCTTCAATGCCTTGACTCGTCCGTCCCTACAACACTATATCACAAGTTCTTAAAAAAACAAACAAAAGCCAGTCGCGGTGGCACACACCTATAATCCCAGTGGCTTTGGAAGCTGAGACAGAAGGATATAATTTCAAAGCCAGCCTTAGCAAAAGCTAGTCCCTAAGCAACTCAGTGAGACCATGTCTTTAAATCTTTAAATAAGAAACAAAGTAGGGCTGGAGATGTGGTTCAGTGGTTGAGGGCCCCTGAGTTCATTCCCCAGTAACCAAGGGGATTTAAAAAAAAAACAAAGAAAAGGCAGATTCTAACATCTCCAGACAGAGGATTTTAGTAGTATAATGAGCTAACTAAACTCTAGATCACTTAAAAATAATAAGTCAGAGTTACTCAGCAATTTTGTAAGACTTTTTTGCGGATTATTTGTAAGTTTCTCAAGAGCCTTAGCCTAAATAAACAATAAGAAAAACAATGACCCATTTATTAACTGTTTTTTTTTAAGTTCTTCATATATTCTTGCTATTAATCCCCTATAGGAGGAATACCTGGCCAAGATTTTCTTCCATTCTGTAGGCTTTCTCATCATACCCTTAATCTCATCACATACCTTAACTTCCTTTGCTGTTTAGAAGATATTTAGTTTGATTGTATCCCACTTATTGATTCTTGGATTTATTTCTTGGGCTTTGAGGTCTTGTTAAGGAAGTTAGTGTCAACACCTAGACAATGAAGTGTTATCCCTATGTTTTCTTCTAGAAATCATAAAATTTCTGGTGTAATTTCTAAGTCTTTGATCCATTTTCATTTGAGTTTTGTGCAAGGTGAAAAAATGATCAATATATCTCTAGCAACCAGGGAAGTACAAATCAAAACTACACTAAGATTTCATCTTACTTCAGTCAGAATTGCAGTAATTAAGAATACAAACAATAATAAATGCTGGTGAGATTGTGGAGAAAAGGGTAAATTTGTATTTGTTCGTGGGGACTGAAGACTAGTACAACTACTCTAAAAAGCAGTATGGATATTCCTCAAAAAACTATGGATGGAACCACCAATGACCCAGCTATCCCACTTCTTTTTATTTTCCCCCAAAATCTAAAATTGGCATATTATAGTGATACTGCCACATCAAAGTTTACAGCAGCACAATTCAGAATAGCTAAATTATAAAATCAACCTAGGTGCCCCTCAATAGATGAATGTATTAACAAATTGTGATATGTGCATATATATATGTGTGTGTGTGAATATATA